>NW_007729721.1:121162-122880 GCF_000696425.1 Galeopterus variegatus
TTGGGGCCACATGCTTTGTCTACCTGGGTCTCAAAATTAATGTTTGAAACGAAAAAACATCATACAAATATAGCCACCTAGAGGTATATTGTTTAAAAAACTTCAACTTTCAATCAATATTTAATTTAATTGAAAAGATTTTTATTTAAAATTTAAAATCAGTAAGTGACAGGGACAAACTTATATGCATGCACACTTAATTTCTATGCATATACACTTATCTGAGGTGGGGGAAAAATAAGGGGAAAAATTAAAAGGAAGACTGTGAAAACTCATAGGCGTTTTTCTTCTTGAGTAAAATGAAAATAAATCTTTATTCAAAAACCTTTCGGGCTTCTGAAGGTCTCATCTCCAGCATCTGCGGGGCAGAAACGGGCTTGGTGACTGCAGCACTTCCAGCATCCTATGAATAATTATCTCTGTCCTGAGTGCTCGCCAGCATGACGCATCTTCATTTCATTAAGGGAAAGAAGGACAGGCTGGAATTGGCAATGGCAGAATTCATTTATCAAATTTTAATGGAGAAGCCATTCAGGAAGGGCGGACCTAATAGATATTTCTAAAAAAATTAGCCAATTTCTATTAAAGGGCCATCTCCTCTCTGTCTGTGGTAGTGACGGATGGCAGGGGCCACGGCTTAGGGAGACTGCCCACCCTCCCCTTGGCTTTGCTGTTCTGATGCACGTGATCATTCTGGATGATCCATTTCACAANAAATTGAGAGAATGGCTTGTAGTCTCATCTCACTTTGCCACTTTTCAGCAGAGTGAGAAACTGGTGACCTTGTTCCTCAGTTTCTGAATATATATTTTGGAAATAATGATCTCTGCCTACCTCAAAGATTTGGTGCAAAGATTGAAAATGAGAATCAGTCCGAAATTTTGCTAGAAAAATATACAATTTCATTAATTCAATAACCTAAGACTGGGCTTAATTTCTTTATCAAAAAAATTAATGATTTACCTTTCTCTCAAGAATAAAAAGAAATACAATGTCAACAAAGATGGTGAACACATTAGTAAATAACTGCTATATAAAAGACAACCGAAATGTTGTTTTGTAAATGTATGCTTTTGCTTGTTGATAAGTTCCTTAAAATTTGGAGTTTTAAATTTCTCCCAATGCTGTTCTGGTATCGATAAAGTTTAATGCTATCGTATGGGCTAAGAGCAGGGTGCGAGACTCGTGTGTTTTAGGAGAAGAAGATGGCTGCCTGGGAAGCCTAGCAAAGAAATCAAAAGTAACAATAAAACATGTATTCCTCCTATAAGTGTGTGTGTGTGTGTGTGTGTGTGTGTGTGTGTGTGTGTGTGTGTGATTTTACTTGAGAGGCTGGCTCTCTGACAAATAGCAAATTCTTCTCTGACAAATAGCAAATTCATTCACAGATGTAGCATTTTGAGATGAAATCTATTTACATTTTAGTATGAGTGGGTTCCCGATCTTTTTACCATAGTAGGTTCAGTTGTGCATAATTTAAGAAAAGAAGAGCACCGTGAAAGACTACAGAGTTCAAAACATGCGAACAAACTTCTTAATTTTGCCCAATAGCAGGACTTGCCAAGTAATAGAAAACATAATTTTGAAACAAAGAAAAAAACACCATTAAAGATAAAGTCAAGTCAGTGACATCAGACATTGAAAAAAATAACACTGTTTGGGGCCACATGCTTTGTCTACCTGGGTCTCAAAATTAATGTTTGAAACGAAAAAACATC
>NW_007729721.1:124061-126281 GCF_000696425.1 Galeopterus variegatus
AAGCATTTGAATGAATTATTATCACAAAGTGATGCCAAATTTTAACTTGGAGAAAAAGGCACCTGATTTAATTTTCTGGATTTAATTTATAGAGAAAGATGTACATGTATTCCCAGGCTTGCCTAACGCTAATATCACTGAAGCTGCACATGCCCAATTCTGCAAAATAAATACAACATTATCACTCACATTTGTTATTTTGTTGTTGTTGCTGTATTCTTACCCTTAGTATGGAGTAAATGCAACCAAACATTCTGAAAGAATCTCCTTTCAAAAAGTTCTAAAGATGCCAAATATATTTATTGTATTTTGATTCAAACTCAGTTTACCAAGACATAATGTACATAGCACTTGTATCAGCTGGTGTCATAATCTTTCATTCTATCTTTCTCCTGTCCCCCATTATTGCTCCAGTGTGACCAGAAATAAGATGCTCTGAAGTATATTATATAAATGTGAATGAATTGATTGTGTGTTGGACATACCCCTGTTGTTCATCTACTGGAAAAGAAAAAAAAAAAAAACTTTAGACAATTTAAGTTTAGCAGTTTATTTCAGCAAGGAATGAAAGAATCAGAAAAAAATAAATAATGAGCTCAAGAATCAGGCAGCACTCAGAATCAGAAAAGTCCCAGAGAACATTCCTCCACAAGAGCAGTGAGTATTTTAGACAGAAACAGAAGTACAGAAATAGCTTCATTGGTTACAGCTCAGCACTTGCCTAATTTGGACGTAGTCTGATCAGTTGGCAGCCTATGATTGGCTGAAGCTTGGCTGCTTGTGATTGGCTGAGACTCAGCTGTTTGTTATGCTTGTAATCAGGTTGCAGTTTGTTAGGTAGGAACTCAAAATATGGAGACAGCCTCAGGCTGATGGCCTCCTGCTTATTTAAATTAACACTGAGATTCTTAGTAAATAATTTACGTAAAATTGGTGATAAAGAGCGGAAAGTTAAGCATATGCATTCTTTTCACAAAGAGAACTAGAAAGTACAATTGATTGTGCTTTCAGTGCTCCATGCAAAAAAAACAAGAGGCCAGATATTTTGTAATTTATTTATACAACAGATATTTGTTTATTGAGCATTTAGTCTAGGCAAGGTACTGTGCTAGACAATGGGAAGATATTAGTGAATAAACAGAGATTCTTTCCTAAATAAACTTATATTCTAAGAAGGATACACACAACACTTAAACATAGATAAATACAGACTGTGATGTTGGCTAACTCACACTACAAACTTCACTGGGTTGGTTATATAACAGTTAAGGGAATGTTATAAAATTGAAGCATTTATACTGACACAAAATATTGTTAGTATGAAGTTCCTTCAAAAGGTTCATGGAAAGATTCGTATTATCTTTTAATTCTATTTTCCACGAATTTTTTGAAGCACCTTTATATGATCGATATTGAATCAAAGGTGTCGGCATGTGTAGATTTCTTAGTACATAAACTTGAGAAGAAAATTGAGAAACTGATTGAATTTCAGTGGCTATTTCAAAACCAAAAGAAGGTCAATATAGCACTGTGAATATTTTCAAAGGCAAAGAAAAGAGAGAAACTGTATTTAACATTGAGGAGGTAAAAACAATAAATAAGATCCTGGGGCAAGAAATCAGAGAGATAGACAAATTGGCAAGAAATAGCAGTGATCTTGGCAAAAATATGTTGGGTAGGTTCAAACAAAAAGTGAACACTATAGCTAGGAAACAGAAGGTTACAATATGCAAAGCTGGAAATGTGTTGAGTATAAACTAAATGTTTGGCTTTCTGCCTTATCAGGTCTCCATCTGCTGTCCAAACTATGTAGATTCTCAATAATGCCTTTTTCTTGACATCTTTTTCCTACAAAAGTATTTATTTTTCTTGGGTCACCATAGAGTCTGCAAGGGGCTGTCCAATATGGTAGTCACTGTGACTTTTACAAAACGTCATGTACAAATAAGAAGGGTTCCTTAGTCATACTAGAAGTATTTCAAGTGCTTGACAGCCACAGATGGTTAAACGCTGCATAGTGGACAGTGCAGAAATTGTAGACAATTTCCACCATTGCAGAAAGTACTCAATGCACATTGCTCAAACATTGCCTTTTCAGAGATCAGTCTCTTTTTGTCTGTGTTTTTACTTCATATCACTTACAACGATGTGATTAGTCATTACTTCTGTTATTACTGTTTAATATTTGTCTCTCCCAACTAACTGAATGGACTATGACAG
>NW_007729721.1:126731-130080 GCF_000696425.1 Galeopterus variegatus
TACATAATTACTTCTGTTATTACTGTTTAATATTTGTCTCTCCCAACTAACTGAATGGACTATGACAGAAAAAAGGCCATTTCTTTCTTTTTTGGTATCGTTTTCTACCACTCAACACAAGGAACTGCAAAACTGTGTTGTCTTAATGAATTAATGATAAGTGGTATAGGAAGAGATGACATAGTCTTATGAAGTTGGATATCATTGCACACAATTTTGAACACAGCCAATTATGTGCCACAGAAATACCTAAACCAGTCAAGGACTAGCAGGACATACAGGTGGGCAGGTTATCCCACTCCTGGGGCTCTAACCCAGTCTGTATTAGCCATCCAAGGTTGTGCATATATATGGAGTGCCTCAAAGGAACAGTAAGTCTGGCTTGGACTTATTTTGGTGTCCCAAACCACAATAAAGTTAAGCTAGCTACTGGGCAGAAGCTAAGTAATCACTCTGTAGATGCCAATCTTAGAAGGTCAAGTATGAAGCAAAGAAGCATGTTCCCTGATCCATGGAGTGACCACAGTGCTGGGGGTATGCCATCCTGCATAATGACTAATTATTCAGAAACAAATTGTGCTCCAATCCAGTGTCATATCAAGTAGAAAGGTTCTCAGCCATACCTGCCAGGGCTCTGTGGGTTATGATACATTTCCCTTCCTGTGGTCACAGGGAGGGAGGCATGAAGGCCTTGGCTGGGGAGCATCAGCACAGCTGGGTTCTTGAGCACTGCTTTGAAGAAGGAGGTAAATGTTCCCATCTGTTGGGGGAAAAAAGGAACATATTCAGTGAAAGGGCTATGGGTGGACTTTCTCTAATATAAACATAAGCTACAACAACAAATGGGAAAGTGTGGTTGCCTAGAAGCATCACCTGGGATTTTGTTAGAAATGTACATTTTCATACCTCTGGGAGTGTGGTCCAGCCATGTGTGTTTGAACAAGTCCCCTAGGTGATTCTGAGGAGCACTAAAGTGTGAGGATCACTGGGCTAGGGACAAGTGAAGATTTGCCACACTCCTGCTCACGTCGGACTTTGGGACCAGAGCCCAGTGATGGAGGCTGGGTCTTCTGCTTTTGCTTCCCCTATGTGCTAAAAGACTTGCTTCTTAGTATATGCTTGAAGAAAGACCATTTCCTAGCATCATATTCAGAGTCATCAGATCCCCAAGCCTTTCTGAGACTGAATTAGGGAGAAAGAGCTTCAAATGATGAGATTTTCTGGTACTGGGGCACAGCCTCGCCAGGGCTCAAGCTGGTGCCAGGAGCATGATGTCAGGATTGATTTTAGCACTTGACACATTAAGGATTGAAAAATACTACCTTCTCTGTCTCCACAATGATCTTCTCCTTTCTAAGATAAGACAACTTCTATTTTTTAAGTCCGTAAACCCAAATATCTTGTAACATTGCTACTGTCTTTCTGAAATGCTCCTCTTCAGAAGCTTTCAGGGATTTCAAAATGGCATTTTGTCCCTGTCAGTGCTTTACTGCTAAGTAGCTCGTCCTCCTGTAGTGAATGAATTGTAAAACCAAAACACAATCAAAACAAAAATGAAGCATTAGTTTACTCTGTGGTGTGGGGTAAGTTTCTTGTAGGGGGAAAAAAATCCTCAAATGTTTGAAACTAGAATAATTAATTTTTCCTTTATCTTATTTTGGTTCTTTGAAGAACTGGCTGTCATTCCTCATGGCCATATTCAGGAAATAAAATTATAGAGCTTGCCTTTGTTTACACATCTCAGTCTGGAAGTGAATCCTGTCTACCTGAAGTCCTGATGCTGTTTTTCCCTCTATTCCCATAGTCAGTACTTAGTGGAGAAAGGAAACAGCTGGTCAGCATCTTATATTCCATTGCTGTTGGCATTTGGATACTTTTGGCAACAGAATTGTTTAATCATTGTCTGTGGGGGAGGTTTTAGGGATAAGCACAATAAAAAATGACACCAAATCTCAATCAAATAAAATTTTCAGGGGATTTTGATCCATTCTCTGCTGGCAAAATGATTATATTTGGAGAATGAGAATTGAATGGAAAGGTGATCATGACCACATTTTCACAGTGAGCTCCGTCTGGACATAAGCAGCTCCTTTGAGAAAAACAAGTCTGATAACCCCCACTGAGAGACACTTCTACATCAAGGCAATTTCATCTGAGCCAGCATAAACCATGGTATCAAAAAAACTCCAGATTTCAAAATGTAATAATCTTTCACTATAATGTAAAGAACAGGAGACAGTGGGTCAGCTTTGCTTTTGATATGCCTATGATGTCATCACTGTCCATGGATCTGGTCCAATAGATTGTTTTTTAATGAAATTATTGTAAGATATAGAAAACGTTCATTGTTTCATAGCTCCTTAAAACAGAATCCTTGTAACAGGAACTCTTAAATCATCAGAATTTTCTTCCTTGTTATTCTATTACTGTTAAAAGAAAATTAATGTTCAAAAGATGACTCCAAAGTTTATGAGTATCAAAGAGAGATTCTATTACTCTCATTGAATTATATTTGTAATGGAAGAAAAAGGGGATTAGCAAAGTTTTCAGAGATTTGCAAGATGGAAATAAAAATAGGTAAAGTAAAACAGTAGGATCACTAATGACTAAAAGCATTAGATAAAATATTAGGGAACAGGATGATCACAACATGTCAAAATATAACCCCATAGATTACTTGATATTGCAAAAGGAAAAACATATCTTTATAATGCACATACCTAGAAGTGACCATTTTAAGAATGTCACCAAAATTAGTATCACTGATAGTGGGACAACCTCATGGTCCACATCGTCCAGCATGACGCACCTTGAAGTTCATGGCATTGCCTGCAAATTATTTTTGCCAAAAATGTTTAGCCTGGTTTTCTTCAAGCCTTGAGACCTAATCTTTATTGTAAAAGGAATATCAGATGTAGAGAAACAAGTTAAATGTCTTAATGAAGTAATAGGTAAATCCAGAATGTGGGGGCGTTCTGTAAGGTGACTGACCTGGTTTCCTCAAAGCATCAATATCACATGTGCTGAACAATGGCTCATCAAGATGTTCACTTTCTCACCCTCAAACCTGTGAATGTTTCCTTATATGGCAAAAGATACCTTGCAGATGTGTTTAAGGATCTTGAGATAGGGAGATTATGCTGGTTTATCTGGGTGGGACATAAATGTAATCACAAGTGTCCTGTAAAAGGGGTTTAAGGGGAAGTTTGCCTACAGTAGAGAAGGTGATGTGCCTACAGAAGCAGAGCTTGGGGGAATGTGGCTAGGGACCTAAGAATGCTGGCAACCTCTAAAGTGGAAGAGGAAAAATTGTATTGTCTCATGGACTCTCAGAAGGAACCAGCCCTGA
>NW_007729721.1:130554-132551 GCF_000696425.1 Galeopterus variegatus
TCTAAAGTGGAAGAGGAAAAATTGTATTGTCTCATGGACTCTCAGAAGGAACCAGCCCTGATGACACCTTAATTTTAGCCCTTTAAGACTCATATTGGACATCTGATTTCCAGAATTGTAAGAAAATGCATCTGTATTGTTTTAAGCCATTAAGTTTGTGTAATTTGTTACAGTGGAAACAGGATACAAATGTACATAACAAAATGTACATAAACGAAAGATAATAATGATGAAGAAGCACAGGGAGGTGGTGTTCTTCTGGTCTAAGAGATTAAAGAGATACAGCAACTAAATGTCGTGCCCAAATCTGGATTCAGTTCCCAATTTATAAAAAACTGTTAGTAAATGCAGTTTTTGAAATAATTCAGAATTTGAATGTGGACTAGATATTAAATGACAATAGAAAACTGTTGTCATTATTTTTCTATCTTAAAATATGCATTCTCAAGTGTTTTGGAAAACATGCCATGATTTCTGTAACTTAATTTTGAATTAAAAAAAATTAAAAAGGAATGCATACATATATAGAGAGAATGATAAAGTAAATATGACATAATTTAAATAACTGTTGAAACCAGATAGTAGCATGTAGATTCATTGAATGATCTTGTTTTTAGTATATACGGCTCCTCTAAAAGTTCATGGAAATATTTGTATTATCTCTTAATTCCATTTTTCCATGACTATTTTGAAGTACCCTTGCACATCTGAAGCATACTTAATAGAAAGAAAAATACTCTATAATAAAAATGTACACAGTAAAATTGTTTAATCAGTTAAAAATATTTATTGAATGAAATTCCATTGTAGTAGGGTAAGCTAACTGCTATAACTTAAAACCAATAACTGAACAGCATGAAATTTTATTTCTCAATCATATAGCAGTCCAAAGTGAATTTCTAATCTGAAAGGTCTCCTGGGCAGTTTACCTGCACGTGATGTCACAGGGCCTTCCTTGTCCACCTGCTGGTGACAGAAGCAGGAGAAAGCAAGGATCACACAGTAAGTTTTTCATGGGTCTGGCCTGGAAGCGTGGCCCATCATTTCCTCCCATACTCCATTAGTTCTTAGTTGCATGGCCACATCTAATTGCACAGAAGTTTGATATTGTTATACATCTGTTTTTAGAAAAAAAGATCCTATTACCCTACTAGTCATTGTCACAATCCCTATCTTTTCTCATGAAAGTGTAGTACCATGATTTCCTCCAAGGAAAAATGTTAGAGAAATCTAAACTGTCCATTGCATTTGATTGACTACAAATCTAAAGTAAAACCATTGAAAGAAGCCATTAAAACAATCCCACTGGAAACTCTTACTAAAGTTTTATCCCTTATTTATTTCCTGAGAATGTAAAAGTTATTGACTTAAGCTAACATTATTACATCATTTTTATATACACACGTGCACACATGTACATGCCCTCAACCATTGCCAACAAAATAAAAATGCATTTTTAGATATTAAAAATTTTTTTTTCCTCAAATGATGCAAATCTAGCCACATTTGACTAGTGGGCTGTAAAGCAATTGATAAGCTGGCCTGCCCCTATAGTTCTAGAAGAAGTTGGCAGGAGTACAGGCAATGAGAGTAAAGAAACAAACACCTTTGAAGGTGTTCTTATAGATTGTACGAATGACACAAACACAGAATGGAAATGAGAGTTGTGAATTCTATAGGAATGAAAAGAGGTCAAAAAAAATTTGCTGCAGGTGGTGATGCTAGAGGGGAGTTTTAAAAAATATGTATTTTCCAGGCTAACCAATAAAGAAGTCATTTAAGGTAAAAAAAAATTTACGTGGCATGAAGTGTCTATTACAGAGGTATGCTGGTAATCCTTTCTTCAGGGAGATTTTTCCATACTTCATTTCTTTTGGTAACTTCCTGAACACTACCCACAAATATTTGGTATTCTTGTTTCACAATGAGGAAAACTAAGACACAAGGAAGTTAAATAATCTCAAGGGCAAATAGCTCCTAAATGTCGGAGATGGATT
>NW_007729721.1:133458-142378 GCF_000696425.1 Galeopterus variegatus
AAGACACAAGGAAGTTAAATAATCTCAAGGGCAAATAGCTCCTAAATGTCGGAGATGGATTTAAGGTTCTAATCTGTCTCATTCTAGAAACTATGCCCTTTTTACCATATATAGCAGCATCTCCAATAACATACAAGTTTATCATGTGGGTAGAAAGAATGGGATTTGAGCTTATTTGTTTAATAAATGGCAAGAAATAAAAAGCTATAACTCCACATGATTTGATGTACATTTTCTTGCAATTTATCTTGCACAAACAATTCATAATTGCAAGCTGCTTCTTTATTTCAGCAGTATTGAACTTCTGACTTTGCAAAGCCACAGGAATATACTGATAAACTGAACAGAAAATTGTTTAGGATAAATTTAGGAAATGGGGAGGCAAGTCCCAAGTATTGCATTAAAAGAAAATATTTGTACACCTGACATTTCTTGTTTTGAATAAAGGTGAGACATACAGGGTAAAGTAAAATTCTGACTTGTGTTTACCCCCTTACTATGTCTAAAATATACATACACACAATTCTAGTAATCCTTCCTGTGGTCCTGCTTGCNTTACTATGTCTAAAATATACATACACACAATTCTAGTAATCCTTCCTGTGGTCCTGCTTGCAGAAGTGTAGCATAATCATTAAACGTCTGTCAGGCTGAGGATCAAAAACTCATACTCCGTGTGAGGATCACTATGCTCCACCAAGAATTCACTATCACTGCTTTTAGTGCTTACGAGGTGGCATTCATTATATAAAAACACTTCTTTAATAATGAGGTTTTCTATTTTAATGAGGTTTATGGTAACAACTTTGCCTCAACATTTGGGAAACTCTGGACTTGCTATAGGACTTGACCTAATAGGATGACATACCCAAGTGAGGGTAATGAACCATAGGTAACAATTTTTATACTTGACTTCAATCATTCTTATGTATAGTGGAGACCATGAGGGATTGGCTTGGCTGAAATCCAGCCATTTTGCTTCGTGATCCCTCTTTCCCCTGGTTTATTTTTTTCTGCATCATTTGTGATTCTTGTAATTTACTTTTTAGTTAACTAAAAGGTAGATATGCCAAAAAAGTGGAGTCAACACAAACTACATGAAGGGGTCTCCTGATCGCCCAAGAGAATTAAGTGAATATGACAAGCTGTCACATTTGTCTTCACATAGGTAGTCACACCCACAGGGATGTAGGCTCCATCTCCAGCCAAAAATAGTGAACCAGGGACTCCCCAAACCCCAGATATTCAGTCTATGGAAAGCAATAAAGTCACAGTTGTGGCAAAGGCAACTTTCTTTTTTTATTAATATTTTAATTTTTTTATTAGCATATTCATTCTTACAAATTGTGATGNTTCTTTTTTTATTAATATTTTAATTTTTTTATTAGCATATTCATTCTTACAAATTGTGATGCTTCTTTATGTCCTTTGCCCAACCCACCACTTCCCAAACTTCCTCCCTCCCTCCCCTCCATCTCTAGTATCCTTAGGTGTGTTCTCTCCTTCTGAAAATTCAATATATTGTTGTGGTCTTTTCTTTCTTTCTTTCCTTCATTCCTTCCTTCTTCTCTCCTTCCTTCCCCGCCCCCCACCCCCCTTGCTTCTTTCCTAGCAGCCAGTTATGAGTGAGAACATGTGGTATTTCTGTTTCTTTGTCTGGCTTAATTCACTCAACATCATTTTCTCTAAGCTCATCCATGTTTGTTGCAAATGGCAGAATTTCATTCTTTTTCATGGCTGAGTAGTATTCCATTGTGTATATATACCACATTTCTGATAAAGACAGCTTTTAAGGGTACTAAAATCAAGAATGGAAATGTTAGGAAGCAACAAACAAATATATAACAAACACAATAACTAAGCCCTTTTAAAAAATAATTTAACATTCCTAAATTTGTTACATCCGACATTTCCTGTTTTTTAATAAAGGTGACACAATATATGAGAATTTTTGGTGAGTTGATTCCTTCTGCAGAATTTTCTTTTTCCATCTAGCCATTATGCATTTAAAAGTTATGGGACTTATCCTGCAACAGCCTTAAAACCAATACTTTCTTTGTTTCAATCTTGGCGTGTGGTCAGAGAAAGTGTCAATCTGTAATGTGAATGAAAAGACCAACCTTAGACTTCATAGAAATAATTGTAAGTATGAAGCTGATGAAAGATAAAAGACAAAGAACAAAGTTATTATCAACTTTTTGTAATCAAAATGTATAAATAATAAAATGATTGCAGAATCTGGAGGAAAAAATCTACCAGGTGTCCAAGCAATTAATGATTCAAAGTGTATGTATATATTTCTGTAAAATCCATTTTAGGAATATGTCACACCATTTACTTTTATTTTATTTACTGATTTCTATTGCTGATAAAACTATTGTTCCTCTCTCGTGCTCAGTCTGAATGTTTAAATTTAAAACGCTGTTATGTTTTGCCTTATTTTTTCCGTAAATCATTCCCATCAACAAGGAAGCAATCCAGTGGAAAGGCATAGAGAATCCACTGTCATTTGCTTTCAGGCTACATTGATTTCAGTTTGAAATAAATTATTGATGCTCTGTTTTGTGAGTGAAGAAATTTGCTTTTCTCTACAACTGATGAGTGGTTTTTATTTGCATTTATTTTCCAAGGGTCCTATTTTCCTCCGAAGTTTTAAAGTTACACTTATTATACCCTGGACTAGCAATACATTGTTCTAGGATGGTTTAAGGGAAAACTTCATTATTCTGCCAGCTTAGCTCCCAAAGTTTTAAAGTCACACTTATTATACCCTATACTAGCAATACATTGTTCTAGGATGGTTTAAGGGAAAACTTCATTATTCTGCCAGCTTAGCTGTACGAAACTATGATATGGCAAACAAAAAGTTTTTTAAGATTATGAAAAACATAGCAGTGATAATTTCACAGTAAATAATTCCTAATCTTGGACACCCTTGACCTAAAAATCAATGCAGGGAAATCCTTGTTTTTAGCTTTTTGCCTGAATTAACATTTCTTCATTGATTGGAGATAATAATACCTCACACAATTTCTAATTTAAATTTATATTACAAAGATATAGTAATGAAAAAAGTATGGTACTGGGGTAAAAACAAACATGTAGTCCAGTGGAACAGAATAAAGTGCCCAGAAGTAAATCCAAACATATATGGTTAACTAAGTTTTGAGAAGGGCACCCACAGGATACAATGGGGAAAGGATAGTCTCTTCAGTAAATGGTGCTGGAAAAACTGGATTTTCACATACAAGAGAATGAAATCGGATCCTTATCTCACATCATATATGAAAATCAACTCAAAATTAATAAAAGATCTAAACGTAAGACCAGAAACCATAAAATTCCTAGAAGAGACCATAGGGGAAAAGCTTCTGGTCTTGACAATGAGATTTTGTATATCTCATCAAAAGCTCAGGCCACCGAAACAATAGTAGACATTTCTCCAAAGAAGACGTAAATATCTCCAACAGGTGCTTAACATCATTAATCATTAATGAAATATAAATCAAAACCACTATGAGATACCAGNTTTTCTCTACAACTGATGAGTGGTTTTTATTTGCATTTATTTTCCAAGGGTCCTATTTTCCCCCAAAGTTTTAAAGTCACACTTATTATACCCTATACTAGCAATACATTGTTCTAGGATGGTTTAAGGGAAAACTTCATTATTCTGCCAGCTTAGCTGTACGAAACTATGATATGGCAAACAAAAAGTTTTTTAAGATTATGAAAAACATAGCAGTGATAATTTCACAGTAAATAATTCCTAATCTTGGACACCCTTGACCTAAAAATCAATGCAGGGAAATCCTTGTTTTTAGCTTTTTGCCTGAATTAACATTTCTTCATTGATTGGAGATAATAATACCTCACACAATTTCTAATTTAAATTTATATTACAAAGATATAGTAATGAAAAAAGTATGGTACTGGGGTAAAAACAAACATGTAGTCCAGTGGAACAGAATAAAGTGCCCAGAAGTAAATCCAAACATATATGGTTAACTAAGTTTTGAGAAGGGCACCCACAGGATACAATGGGGAAAGGATAGTCTCTTCAGTAAATGGTGCTGGAAAAACTGGATTTTCACATACAAGAGAATGAAATCGGATCCTTATCTCACATCATATATGAAAATCAACTCAAAATTAATAAAAGATCTAAACGTAAGACCAGAAACCATAAAATTCCTAGAAGAGACCATAGGGGAAAAGCTTCTGGTCTTGACAATGAGATTTTGTATATCTCATCAAAAGCTCAGGCCACCAAAGGAATAGTAGACATTTCTCCAAAGAAGGCGTAAATATCTCCAGCAGGTGCTTAACATCATTAATCATTAATGAAATATAAATCAAAACCACTATGAGATACCAGCTCATGGCTATTACCCCAAACGATGGCTATTACCAAAAAGTCAAAAGATAACAAATGTTCATGAGGGTGGAGAAAAGGGAACTCTTGTACACCATTGGTGGGAACATATATTGGTAAAGCCATTATGAAAAACAGTGCAGAGGTTTCTAAAGAAATTAAAAGTAGAACTACCATCTCATCCAGCAATCCCTCTTTAGGGCATATACCCAAAAGAAATGAAATCTCCACCTTATAAAGATATCTGCAGTCCCGTGTTCATTGCAACATTATTCACAATTGCCAAGATATGGAAATGACATAAGTGTCTGCCGACAGATTGATATGAAATGTACATATTACATATATGCAAAGAGTGGAATATTCTTCAGACCTAAAGAAAAGATTTTGCCATTTGCCACAATGTGTGCCTGGAGAACATTACGCTAAGTGAAATAAGCCAAGATACAAAAATAAAAATATTGTAAAATATTGCATGATTTCACTTAAATGTGGAATCTGAAAATTAAAAAAATGAAATATAAAGGGAAAGAGAACAAAACAGTGGTTACCTGGGTGGGGGTGGAGGGGCGGGGAAGTGAAGAGGAAATGAGGAGCTATAGATCGGAGGATACAAAGTAGCAGATATGTAGGATGAACAATTCTAGAGATCTAATGTCCAGCATGAGCAAAATAGGTAATAAAATTGTACTGAATTTGAAATTCATGCGAAATGATTAGATTTTGGGTGCTCTTGCCACAAAAACAAACAAACAAAATTAACTCAGCAAGGTTATAGATTCTTTAGTAACCTTTTAACTGTCTATATGTATCCCATAACATTATGTTGTATACCTTGAAGATACAAAATAAAATTTATTCAAAAAAAAAAAAAAAAAAGTAGTGATACCTCGGAGTAGCTTTTGAAGGGAATGGGGGATATCTTCCTCAAAAATTATTTATTTGGGCTGTTATGGATTTTTAATGTCATCCTCGCAAATATGTATTGAAAATATGTAAAAAAAAATGAAAATTCTCTGTTGCACTTTTTTTCTATATGATAAAACACTTGTATTGTTCCATATGATATTGTGAAAAAGCCATACCCCATATCCAGGAAAAAAAAAGCTTACAAATGAGAAGATTTTGCAGTTTCAAGGAAAGCCCCAAATAAGAACTATCTAAATACGTATCTATCCTGTAGTAAAATAGAAAAATAAATTGTGTCATATTCTGAAGGCCGGTAAAATATGCTCCCCAAAATATGCCACTTTGATATAAAGGCTATTTTTTATTGAAATGCACTTGAGAATCAGCAGATATAAGAAGAGCATTCTAATCTCTCCTTTTCTTTCTGAAAGTAGGAGATAAAAACTCCATGTAAAAGATACTCCTGTACCAAGAGGGGGGGAAAATTCTTCAATAGAGAGTCATAGACAAAAGCATACTGTTATGAACAGACCTTATTAAAGTAATTATCTTCTTTTAACCTCCCTACATAATTTAGTTGCTTTTCCATAATTGCTTCTCCTTGTTCAACCTAATATAAAAGCATTTAGGTTTTGCCACTTCTTTGGGTCTTCAATTCCTTATGAGGGCTCAAGTGTCATATGAAACTTATATTAAATTTATATGCTTTTCTCCTGCTGTTCTATCTTACGTTGATTTAATTCTCAGGACCATCCAGGACCCTAAGAGGTCTGAGATTAAGTTTTGCCTCCCCTACAATTCTCACAATAGGATACTCTACAACAATGTAAATAAACACTAAAACTCCACCTAAAAACATGAATTTTCACATATGTAATACTGAACAAAAGCAGGTAGATCCAAGAGAAGATAGACACATCTGACTTCATTTATATAAAGTACAATAAGTAAGGTAAGATTTGAGAAGTTAGAATAGTGGTTATATTCTTGAGAAAGTGGCTAATAACTGGAAAGAGGGAGAATGAAGTGGGACTTCTGGGGTGCTCGTTCTGTGTCTTAATCTGGGTACTACTGGCTATTCGCGTGCATACAGTGTGTGAAAATCAGTCTCTACATTCGTGAGATGTACACTGTTTTTCTGTATATTGTGCTAGATTAAAAGTGGGAAAAAATGCTTTTTTCTTTTCGCATTGAGGCACGGTGTCTATTTTCACTCCTCTGGAATTTGGATTAGTCTTAGTGACTTATTCAATAGGATTATGTGACATTCTGAGACTTTTGAGGCTGAGTCATAAAATGCCTTGCGGCTTTTGCCCAGCCCTGGTGGAAAACAATCCATTAGAGTCCTGAGCCATGTCATACGTCTGATCACCGAGGGACTGCCATGCTATGAGGAAACCAAGGCCACTAGGAGAAATCATGAGTGGACACTGTTGTTGACTATTTTCCAGCCGTCATCAGTAAAGTGAAATACGTGAGCAAAACTGTTTTAGATCCTCCAGACCAGACCACCTGTCAGGCAATTACCACCAAGCAACTTAGGAGATGACACATGGAAAATAAGATTCACTCACTTTATTTCTACACAAAATCCTGTCCCTCAAAAATCATGGTATATGTTAAAATAGATGTTGGCTTAAGACAAGTTTTGGAGTAGTTTGATACATAGCTGTAGATTAACTAAAACACGTACATTTAATAAAAAATGTTACAAAAAAATCTCAAGAAAGTAACTTATTATGTTTTTAAAAAAAATTTAAACATAATTGATTATACATATTTGTGGGGTACAGAGTTGACTATCAATACATGTGTATAATATGAGAGGATAAAAGTAGCCTTTTAACTGACAGAAGCCTGCTAGTTTATAGGCTGTTAAAATCCTTCTAACTGAAATTAATTTGCTGCTGGGGCTTAGGTCTAGTTATTATGCTTTTCTACAATATTGCATTGTCTCTAACTACAGAAATATATACTGTTTAATCAACATTTTTGATAGTAATCATAACAAAAGCATAAATTCAAAAATTTATTTTCAACCACATATGCCAAATAGCACTATAATTAAATTACATTTTAACAATGGTGTTTTTATACCATAATTTTAAGACCACAGACTTTGGGTGACTTAGCAACAGTTAACATGGCTTTCCTTTGTGTTATCTTACAAAGGTCTAGGCATCATCTTTTTTGGTCAAAGTGACTCTAACAATCTGAAATTGTTGCTATAACAAGTCCTGTCTCTTTTCCAAACTTTAATTTAGAAAAAATAGCAAATCTATGAATTATTTTCTTTGGTAAAATCTTTTTTTATGATTTATAAGCAAAATACATGTTTTTATCTTATTAGATAAATAATCATCTAAGCAAATTTTATTTTAAAAGTGATTAGCTATGAATATAAAATCTCAAATTTAGCATGTTATTAAAGAAAGGATAAATAGATGTATTATGAACTTTCTGTTCATGTAATAATAGAGTAAAAATGACTTTGAAGGGTGATATTAATCCTTTCCTAACCTAAAAGACAAATAGGAAGTGACCTTAAGAAAAAAAAAAATGACTGCTGGTTGTTACCCTATTTGTTCTACATATTCTATACTTTCAGAATTGGAATCGGTGTGCTTGCTTCAACATTACAACAGAATGGAACTCCAGATGCTCACAGATGGTAAGCCTACAAACTTAATTAAAACTCATGCTTTATTATCCCAAAACAGGAAAATTGAGAAAACTCTGCCCAAAGAAAATGTTTGTTTTCTCCCTCTCATCTCCAGTCATCCAGAAAACTTTAGATGTCATGGCCATGGAATAAAAATCTCTTCTTGTTGCCAGGCAAGAGAGTAAAATAGAGTTACAGACCATTAACCTAGTTACTGATTCAAATTCAAGTTGAAAAAACAATTATGAATTGTGTACTATGTGCCTAGCACTGTATTACTGATTTAATCAGGGTTTAATAAGAATATTATAAAAAGGAATTAAAGGACAAGCTGCCATCACCAAATATGTATTGGGCATTTATCATAATCTGGGCATGATATATATTTGATCGTAATTTTTTTTTCACTTGCTGAGGCACAGTTTTACTTTTTCTTGAAATACACTGAAATGAAATTAACTTACCATCCTATATGTATTTATGCATACTTCAGACTCTTAGCAGTTTTTCTTTTTCTTATAAACCCTTATGTGTTTTGCAGTGGCTCATATATAGGTAGCTGATACTGAATTTTAGAGATTGGATTTGTTAGTAAATTGTAGTTGCTTCTTTATCTAGATGCTCACTAGTGACTTGATTAAACTATAGACAGAGGAGTAGAAATGTATAAAAAATGGTCTGTCACAGGTCCACTTTATTTTATTTTTATTTACTTATTTATTTTTAATTTTCAGGGTGGTATGGCCATTGACTTGGTCCACTTTGTTGAAGGTCTTTCTCTAGTCAGTTGATCACATGGAAGCAATGAACCGTTTCCACAGATACATGAGCTTATGTAAATTGTTGACACGGTACATATTATGCTATCTATAGAAAAATTGTTTTCTCTAAAAATTCTCAAGTATGTTTGAAGGTATCAAGTAGAGTAGAAGAATTCAAATCACATTTCACCAGTTACTCAAGCCTTAAACAAA
>NW_007729721.1:143409-144546 GCF_000696425.1 Galeopterus variegatus
TCATTGGTAAGCATATTTGTATCAACAGTAAAGGCTTGATTACCACAAATAGGCTTGTGTGAGACTATATATAGAAGATATATTCATAAGAGAACCAAACTAGAAATAACCAAAATCAATGATAGAATAGGTACATAAATTGAGTTATATTCATCTAGTGAAAAACGATACTCCAGTAAAAAACAGCACACTACTGATATGTGCAACTGCATGGATAAATCTCAAAAGTTGCTTGAAAAAAGCTGACACAAAAGACATATTGTATGATCCCATTTATGTGAAATTTAAAAACAGGCAACATTAATTAATGGAAATAGAAACAGGTTAGAATAATGGTTCCCTGCAGAATGGGAGATATTATTTACTAAAAGTGATCTCTTAGGGACCTTCTGTTATGCAAGAACTATTCATTATTTTAATATTTTGATCTTGGAAGTAGTTACACATGTGCATACTTACACACAAATATATTTAGCTCTGTACTTGCAATGCATACATTTTACTGCATCTGTTTTACCTCAAAAATGAGTAAAACCAATGACAACAGTAAAAGAATGATGCAGAAACATTTTTACTTTTATAGGATGGAGTAGCTTGTGGTAGATAAATAATCTCTCTAAGAAAACTAAATAGATCGTATGAAATTCCAGACAATTTGTGTGAGGACATCAACGAGCTTCCAAGGCAACTAGGATTGAGGAGATAAGACCTGTGCATTCTGTGAGCCATTGTTGTCTTGGTAGCAATCACACATTTATGGAGCACAAGAAGAGGTAGAGAAATCTAGGCAGAGGGGTATGGCTAAGAAGTAGAGAAGCCAGAAGAGCTTTGAGGGATGGAGTAAGTCTAAGGAAACTTAAATAGAAATTCAGTTCAGCCAACGCAGCTAGTATTTAAAAGGCTAAGATCATGGTGGGTCATTCCTATAAAACTGACAGTTTTCTTGTGTAAGGTATTTGCAGATTAAGTGTTTCAAGTCAGGAAACTAAAGAGCAAAGCAGAAAGCCACTGAAAAGTAGAGGAAGATTATCTGCAATCTCTTAGAACTGGAGAGACAAAAATTTTAGTACAAAAACATCAAAGTAATAGAAGACCTAGTAATCACTGAAGGCTGTTAGGTAGGACTCCTGGAAAGCT
>NW_007729721.1:145275-146096 GCF_000696425.1 Galeopterus variegatus
GAAAAAAAAAAAAAAAAAAAATGAGAGTGTTTGAGAAGGGCTCTCTCTCTCTCTCTGTTTCCGATCCATCATTCTCGCTATGTGACACACTGCGTTTCTGTGAAGAGTCACCACCCAAGAACAACAACGTCCTCACCAGATGTGTTCCCTGGGCTTTGGATTTCCCAGCCCCTGAAACTGTAAGCAATAAAACTGTTTCTTTACAAATTACCCAGTTTCAGGTATTTCTGCTATAACCAACAGAAACAGACTAATACAATACATTTCACCAGAGCTCAAAAAAATATAATTAAATTCTAGAGTTTAAGAAAGAAATAATTATCATATTAATATTGGTTCATTAGTTGTGATAAATATACCATATACTGAGGTAAGATGTTAGCAATAGGGGAACCTGAATGTAGAGTATATGTAAACCCTTTGTCCTATCTTTGCAACTTTAATGTAAATCTAAAACAATTCTAAAAATAAAAGTTTATTTTTAAAATGGAATAATTTCAATTATCTCAATAAGTGGGTTGAGATCAAATTTGAGAGAGAAAAAGATTTATCAAAAAAATGACATGATAAAAAATTGTGCTATATATCTCTATATACCTGTAATTGAAGCCCCAGACATAGAGAAGAAAGAGAAAAGGACATAAACAATATTTAAAGGGATAATGGATAAGAATTTTTCAAAACTGAAGCTCTGCAAACCAATCAGAATAAATATATAGAAGATCAAACCTGGGCACATTGTGTATCACTGTTGAAATTCAAACAAGAGAAAATCTTAAAAGCATCCAGGAAATTAATAAACTAATAGTTGGCTTTTCAGC
>NW_007729721.1:146264-147287 GCF_000696425.1 Galeopterus variegatus
ATCAGAATAAATATATAGAAGATCAAACCTGGGCACATTGTGTATCACTGTTGAAATTCAAACAAGAGAAAATCTTAAAAGCATCCAGGAAATTAATAAACTAATAGTTGGCTTTTCAGCAAAAATGGACAGGAAAAAATAAAATAACACTTTTAAAGTACTAAACAAAATTAGCTATTTTAGCATTCTATACTCAGTGAAAATATTTTTCAAAAGTGAAAGCAAAAGGACATTTCCAAATGAACAAAACCCATAAGAAATTTTCAATGACAAATTTCCAAAAAAAATTATAAAGGGAGTTCTCATTTAGGCAGAAGAAAAATCATACTAGACAGAAAAATGCAAATGAAGAATATTGGAAAAAGTTAATATGAGAATGTTGATAGTAAAGAAATATGATAATTAATTTTGTTGGCACCAAATAATAATAAGTACAATATAGGGTTTTAATATAAACACACAGATATTGTATATAATGCAATAATACAAAGGTTGGAATTAGGAAGTGGGATAAATGGAGTTAAAGTGTTCTAATATTCATGCCTTGTCCACTGAGTGGAAAAGGAACTTATGTGACATCTACTGCAATAAATTAATGATAAATGAAAAGGAGTAGATTGGACTTACAGATCGCCTGCTGGTACCTACTGGTGTAGGCTCAAGAAATCTGGTGCTGAATCAGGACACATTATTTGCCCATCCTAAAGAAGTAGAGAAACACCCATGACATACAATTAAGCAATGATGGTGAACAGGTTGGTAATGAAAGCAATTAGGATTGATACTTAATCCAACTTAGGGAGATCAAGTTAAGCTATCTGAAAGAGGAAATCTGGATGATGGACACAAATTATTTATGAGAAAATATGGGGAAATGCAGAGAAAATCAGGCAAGAGAACATGTAAAAAGACCAAAAAATCATAATATGTTCAGGGAAGTAAAATTTATTCAGACTGGCTAAAGTGCTATGAGAAAGAGAAACATCTCCTCCATTTTATTTTATTTTACGTTGTTTTTTTTTT
>NW_007729721.1:148053-150713 GCF_000696425.1 Galeopterus variegatus
TTTTTTTTTTATTGTAACACAGTTGATATCATCTCATTATTTTAAATATTTAAGTAGGCAGTGTAATTTACATGTGTGTTTGAGTTCTAATCATTGAATTAGTGGCAGGAGGGTAGTTAACATTTGAAGTAGCCTAATCAGGAACACACATTTGAAAATTTTTAATTAGAAGCCATAAGTCAAAGGCAGTTTTTAGAAGTGTTTCAATTAGTTTTACTTCTGATCAGTACTAAAAAGTTTGCTAATTACCATAACGAATGATAGAAATAATTTTTCATTGGTGAAATTAGTGATGTTCAACATATTATACAGATATGACCTACCTTTGCTTGAATTCAGTGTAAGACTGCATCAAGATCAACAGACAACAGAATCTTCAGAATGACCAACAGACTGTCTTAGTATAAGGTCTGCTTACATGAATGAGAGGGTTCTCTCTGCTGAACCCAATAGTATGTTATGTGAAGCTTCCTACCTGTTGCTTAATTAAGTCTTTCATGCAAGCTTCTTGGAGGGCAAAGAATTCACTTAACCTTTCAGAATGGGCTTAGTGACAATTATTTTGTATGTGTTTGTTATTAAATGTTTGTTGATGTGACAGGATTTGTTCTGAGACTCCTTTCACTATAATGCAGACCTTGACAGTGAGATTACTGGGGAAAAGACCTATGTAGATTTCATTTATCACTAAATACTAGAACCTACTAATACCTGCTTCCCTCCCCCAAATAGTAGTTGTCAATGATCAAGTTGGGTTACGTGGGCCTGAACAGGTGAGCACGCTGCATAAAAAACCTAGAGCCCCTGGAAACCTCTAACAATGGCTTTGGACAGCATGCAGGTTACAAAGGTGAAGGGGACCACAAAAGAATTTTATTCAGGATAAAAACATCACCAGATTTATATTTTTGGAAGATCAATAATCAGGATGCATGAAGTGTTTTTAAAAAGTTTGTAGAGAGGGAGGAGATAGAATGAGTCAGGAGAAAGCTCAATGCCTGTTACACTTTATGGTTTTACTTTACTGCTTTATTTTCAGTCTTTCTTAAAGTTTAAAGACAATAACTTTTGTCTTTAATTCACTCTTGCCCCATTCTATACTTGTTATCCTTATTTTCTAAATAGTATATGATTGCTGTGTTAGCTTCCTAGTCGAGTGACTTTTAAAAAATACTGATTTGTTCTTTAATTATGCAGTGATTAGATTATTCTTGAGTTAATATTAATTTCCAGTTATATTGTTGACCTAAAATATACTTTATTGATTTGATTTGATTGTGTCTTCCCTGTTTCATTCTTCCCATGTGAAGCGTTTTATATGTATACACATTTCCAGATGTGTCTTCTGTGGTTTTTTGCACATTATTTATGTATTTATTTTTTGTTATTATTTTTAATTGAGACACATTTACACTATTCAAAGTGTACAGAGGCTAAATACACAGATTAATTCATTTTTATGTACGTATACACTATATAATGACAACCCAAGTCAGGATATATAACTCATCATTTCAGAAGTTTCCCTCTTGCTCCTTTGGAATCAAGAGTTTCCACATAAAATATTATATATCACATATAATTATCTTTTAGGCTTTTTTTTTTGCTTTTAATAGTATGCTTATGCAGTTCATCTATATTATTAAGTGTAGCAGTAGCTCATTCTTTTTAAAATTTTTATTAGTATTTAATTGTCTGTCATTCTTTTGTTGATAGGATATTTGGGTTGTTTCCAGGTATTGCTTTTATGAATAAAACTTTTATCCACATTCTTGCACATCTTTTGATGGACATATGCACTTAATTTATTTTGGTATAAATCTAAGAAAGGTAAGCATAAAGTAGGCATATATTTAGTTTTAGTAAATACCCCCAATCACATGTCCAAAGGGTTGCACAATTTATATTTCTTCCAAAAGTGTATGAGAGTTTCAGTTGCTTCACATTTTCACAGATAGTTGGTAATTTCCGTTTTCCATTTTAACTTATTTTTGTTTGTTGGTTTTAATCTGAGCCACTCCAGTAGGTATGAAATGGGATGGTTTTCTTTGTAAGTGTTGATATTGAGTGCTTTTTTCATATGCTGTGGGCTATTTGATAACTTCTTTTATATAAGACTTGTATGAGCATTTTGCCTATTTTTCAAAAGGATTCTTATGGCCATTTCTTTATGCTTTCTTTTGAGTTATGTGAGAATTTCTCAAGGTTGTCTTCTTTTGTGCAGATAAAGGTTTTTCAATATTTAATTAACCTTCCATGTGTATCTTCCAGTCTTTTTTTATTGGTTATGAATATTCATGAGATACAAAGCTGATTGTTACCCCTGGTGCCCATGATGTGGGGGCCAGATTCATACTGGCTTTATACCCATTACCACAAATTGCATTTGTACCCCGTGTCCCCCACCGAATTATCCCCAACCNCTGGGAAAAATCAAACATTTAAATGTAGAGGAAGAGAACCCAGTAAGGGGATTCGGAAGACACTACCAGCATAGTAGGAGCAAAACCAAACAAGTCATGTCTTAGAATGAAATAAAAATAGGGGCCGGCCCCATGGCACACTCGGGAGAGTGCGGCGCTGGGAGTGCAGCGCTGCTCCCGCCGCGGGTTCGGATCCTATATAGGAATGGCCGGTGCGCTCACTGGCTGAGTGCGGTG
>NW_007729721.1:151619-159165 GCF_000696425.1 Galeopterus variegatus
TACATGTGGTATTTATCCCTTGCTAATTTCACTCAACATAAGTTTCTCCAGGCTCATTCATGTTGCAAATAGAAGTATCTCATTCTTTTTTACGGCAGAGTAGTATTCCATGGTGTACATATACCACAGTTTCCTTATCCAATCATCCATTGATGAACATTTAGGTTGGTTCCATGTCTTGGGTATTGTAAACAGAGCTGTGATGAACATGGGAGTGCAGGTATCCCTTCAACATGATGATTTCCATTCCTCTGGATATATACCTAGAAGTGGGATTGCTGGATCATATGGAAGATCTATCTGTAGTTCGAGAAACCTCCATACTGTTTTCCATAGTGGACAATCAACAGAGTGAAATGACAACCTACAGAGTGGGAGAAAATTTTTGCTAACTATGTGTCTGACAAGGAATTAATATCCATAATATACAAGGAACTCAAATAATTATACAGTAAAAAAACCCCACAAATAACCCAATTAAAAAATGGGCAAAGGAGCTGAATGGACATTTTTCAAAGAAAGACATACACATGGCCAACAGGTACATGAAAAAATACTCGGTATCACTAGTCATCAGGGAAATGCAAATTAAAACTACATTGAGATACCACCTCACCCCAGTTAGACTGGCTATAATCAAAAAGACAGTGAATAACAAATGCTGGCGAGGGAGTGGAGAGAAGGGAACACTCCTACACTGTTGGTGGGACTGTAAATTAGTATTTTTCAATAAATACATTTTTCATGTTTTTCTTTTGTAAGTATTATTCTTGGAATCTCAAATTTTCCCTATTTAATACATATAAGGTCTTCCATTTTCAAAGTATTCTCATATTAATGTGTTTTTTTTTTTTTTCATTTGGGGACATTTATTCTGATTTCTTATACTGTCTGCTTCTCATTGATTCTATTTTCAGGTAGGTTATCCCTGAGTAATAGAAATATGGCTACCAATCGTGCCACACTGTAATTCTCAAAGTTTAGCTATCTTTCAGAAAGGGAAATTCTCTCTGAAACAGTTTCGCAAAAGTCCTGGCCTGGTACTCGGGGGCCCAAGTATGATCAGGGGCCTCAAGGTGCCCAGAGAGATAGATACACTAGTTGACTTAGAATTGCATTCTATGCCAACCCCAAGAGTAACTGTTGCAGTCAACATCATTCATACAACTGGACTGAAAATGGGGGTAACATGCTCTCACCAAAGGTAAAGCACAATGTCCTTATCAAGATAAAGAGAAATGAATGCAGGCAGGCAAGCTTGCCAAATGTGCACTATACTTATCCTCAGGAAGCGGGTCTACACATGTCCAGTATTTGGAGTGGGCATTTTTTCTCTCAGAGGTTGCACTGGTCCTTTGTCAATTATTTCAATTTTAGAACAAGAATGAAGGTGACAACTCATACTATTTGGAGTTTTATTTTTCCTTTGGACTAGCAGTTCAGATAAACAGAGAATACAAGAAGAGTTCAATAACTGCAATAACATCATAGAAGTCCCACTTCTGAGCTGACAGGTGAGTCTTCTATATTTACTGTGTATCTTGAAGTTACCAAGGGCCATGCGTTAATTCCTTTTCAATTTTCAGGACCCAGAAGCATCACTCACTAGCAACCCATCCACTTTTCGTACAATATGTGGGCTAGGACTGAGCATTCTGACAGGTAGCACACCCCTTAATATACACTACTTCCAGTCTCATATCTCATACCTGGCCCTCTGCCTATCCTCATTCTCATGAGTGAAGGCTCCAAACTTAGAAATAATTTTATCTGATTAAACTTCTATAGCCAGGCAGAGTTAGAAAAGCTGCTACTGACCAGAGTTACTTGTGTATCATGGCTAAAATCACTGCTGAAAATGTTCAGTTTATGGCCTATGGATAGTACCCTTCTCTGATTTCCATCATCGACAAAATTGTTATTCTTTTTTCTCCCTTTCTATCAGTTATTTCGATGATGTTTGGGAGCCAAATCTCATTTTAAATTGGAAATATGATGTTTCTTTTAAACTGATTAGTTTACTCAAAAATGTGACATTCATCAAGGCATGAATGGCAGAATGAAATACAAGGTGTCTACAAAGTGTTCATGGAAAGATTTGTATTAGCTTTTAATTCCATTTTCTATGGACTTTTAAAAGTACCCTTCTATTCCTGTTCACAAAGCCAGCCTGGATATATCTCTTATTCTCAGCAATGAAGTCCAGAACATAGACTTCCCCATACATGGGTTGACACCTACCGTGCCACCTTTACTGTTTTTATAGGGGTGACAAGTTCTTCTTTACTGGCTTTCAATGACAATGCAGATTTAGTTATTTTCTTTATTTAGATCTCTTAGGAGAGTTATCAGAAAAGAGGATAAAACTTAATCAGCATGAATTGATCATCTGTCCAAAGGTAATTTAACATAGGAATAACTTCCTTTACCCAGTGTACTAAATTAAACCTCATGTACTACTTAAGAAACTTATCATACCTTTCCTTTTGTTGAGAAATATGGTCAATTATTTGAGGCCCAAAAGAATCACCCATAGGGAAAAGGCGGTATTAGTTGCTGCCAGTTGTTTTTATAAACACGGAAAAATAAACTTTTCTTTAATAATATGTATAGTCCCAAAATGTTACTATTCATTTTTACATTTGTGTATATATATGTGTGTGATGATATACATATTATCTCCTTTTCTCTCTCCCTCCCCCGTGTGTGTGTGTGTGTGTGTGTGTGTGTGTGTGTGTGTGTGTGATTGATCTTATCCCTTTTAGTTGTAGCTCATTCACGGACCTGCTTTTTGGTTTGGTGTGGATTATATACACAGCCATTGGAATATTTGTCAAGGATCCTGCTCTGTTCATAGTCGTCAATAAATGTTTATTCAAGCCACATTGATATAATTTCCTGTTGCTGCTGATGCTGTATCTGTTCTATGACCTCAATAAAAAGTTTAATTCTGTGCTAATAATCTGGCACCTTTCAAGTGTGTTACATTCACTTAAAAGGAGAACAAAAATACATCAATAAAAAGCAAGCTGTATAAAAAAGTGATAACTCAGAATTCAAATAGAAACCATATAACCATGGTGACAAACAGGTGTTTTGTCCCCAACTTAATCTATGACAGACATTTCCAAGCATATTTAGATAATTTGCTAATTGGCATATTTTAAGGTTGCAGTGAAGTTGTGATTATGGGAAAATCTGCAAAGACGTATAAAACAAAAGTAATAAGGTGGCAGTGACAGAGCAAAGGGACATCAGAATTCTGAGAGGGCAGAATGATAAATTATTTGAGCAGATGGTTCTAGGGGTTCCAATTCTTATAGTTACCTGTTTCCCCTCTAGCACAGAGCTCTCATTGCTGTACAGTGGAACTCTGATGTTGAAGAGAAAATTGGAGCCAGGAGACTCGAGTCCGTTCTCATGCCCTGTCTTTGCAATAACTTTAAAGGACATATGTCTTTCCAATAATACTGTAGGATTTGATGGTGGCAACAAGAGGTCAGTAAGTATATTAATAATAGAAGGAAGAGATAGAAATATATGAAAGAGAAAATCCCAAATCACAGCAATCTACTCCTTCTCTCACAAAGCTGAACATGAAAGGAATACCATCACAGAAGCTTAAATCAGCAACTCTTGGAAATGTGCAAAGTTTTGGCTTGTGTAGTTTTTTTGAGGGGGCTTTTTTTTTTTTTTAATCTAAGGGAAGAATCTTTGAAAGCTTGTCACAAAATATTCATCAGCTTAAAGTTTCCACCTACAATCTAGTAAAATTTAAGGAGCGGTTTAGAGAGGCATGTTTACATGGTGCTTTCGGCAACCCCATCCTTAGGGTGCCTCATGACTGGTGAGAATCAATGAAACTTCATTGACTGTGTCTACCCCCTGCTTTCCCCCCATGGCTCGCCCAGCGCCTTATGCATACGAGAACTGTGGCACTGACTATGCTTATCTGAATTGATCTGCTTAGAGATCAGTCACTTCCACAGTACTGTGAGTTGCTTAAGGGTAAGGACCATTTCCTATGCAGCACTGTATCTCCAGCATCTAGCAGAGTGCTGGCTCTAAGCCGATCTCAATAAAACTTTAAAGTAAGTAAATGATTTAAGAGATCTGAAATTTTAAGTTGAGGGTAAAATGTGGTATGTGGTCTCATCTCTTCTAATTAGTCATGGAATATCTAATTTCCAATATAGATCTTCAAAAGCATGTTTGATTGGTGGCTAAGATCAAGAAGAGTGTGAAGAGATGGGATTGGAAGTGAGACCTGAGGGGCAGTTTTAGAAGAAAAGGAGGTGCTTTGAGGACAACAACTATTAATTTGGAATTTATTCCTGTTTAGTACATACCAACAAATATTCTGTATTTGGAAATTTTTTTAACAAAGGATATTTACACAGTAGCAATAGAGTGTTGAGCAAGACAATCATATAATCTAGAGGGGAAAGGTAAACCATTAACTTCTTGTCAGTGCACAAATAAATGAGGAAATTAGATGCTGATAAATTCCATGAAAAGGATAGGAGTGGGTGAAGTGCATAGAGGCCTTCAACAAGTGTGGTCTGAGAAGTGCCCTCCTGAGGGTTACATTCGATTTGAGGCCTGATGGATGAGGAGGAAGCGACCCTGTGAAGATATGGAGGAGTTTTTGACACGGGGAAACAGCAAGTGAAAAGGTCTGACACTGTAAGAATCTTCACATATTAAAGAGGCTGGGAACAAAATACCACCATGCATGAGTGTTTTGAACAAAAGGCAGAATGAGTACAGATCAAGTTGAAGAGAAAGAAAAAAAAAAATCTTAGGGGATATCACAGGTAGGGCTACTACTCTGGTGTATATGTAGGGTGCTGGTTGTTAAAATGTTGAAATATTTATATACTTAATTAAATAGACATTGAAAGAAGCTTTCAAAATGCCTAGTTTGGTGACCCCAGTCCATACTGTGGGATGCCATGGTCCTTCCCATGATCTGGTGACTAAAGTGTGCATGATGTCCACACCAGGTAACCTCTAGGGCCTTGCTTCAGCAAGCTCACCTGTGGGTAGTCTGATCCGTTAGTGTTCATTCTGTGCCCAGTGATAAATATTTTGAATGTCACTTGATTTCTTGCAATGGAAAGAGATATGTGTAGATTTTACTCAGAGCAATGGGAAGTTATTGGAGATTTTCAAATAAAGAAGAACAATGGCTTGATTTAAACTTTAAAAAGATTACTCTGCCTGCTATGTGGAAGTCGTGCAGCCAGTGGGACTAGAAATGGGAGCCCAGGCAAGAGTAGGTTATTTTCAGGTGAGAAGCAATGGTGACTTAGATTAGAGTTAAAGCAATAGAGATAACAAATGGGCAGACTTGGGATATAATTTAGTGATAGAACTGTTTATTTTTTAAGCTAATGTTTTGAATATGGGATTGGAAAAACAGAGAGGAATCAAGAATGATTTCTAACTTATTAATCTGAGCAAACGGGTACATAGTAATGCATTTTACTGAGGCTGATAATTGCACAGGAGCCAGAAGCAGGCTTTTAGAAAAGTAGGAGCTGACAGATATATTTTAACCAAGTTAGGTTTGAAATGCCTATTATGCATCTAATTGGAAATGTTGAGCTGGTGTTTGGGCATTTAAGGATAGGCCAAAACAGCAGGGAAAGAGAATACTTCCCTTGTATAGATAATATACATGTAGAGAATGTACATCTGAGACTAATAAACAAATAACTTGGTATTTGACACTATGGGAATTCTCCTTGACTTACTGAGTAGAGACAGAGCATATGTACATGTGAAGGAAGGAGGCCCAAGGACCTGTTCCTGGGAAAAATCAAACATTTAAATGTAGAGGAAGAGAACCCAGTAAGGGGATTCGGAAGACGCTACCAGCATAGTAGGAGCAAAACCAAACAAGTCATGTCTTAGAATGAAATAAAAATAGGGGCCGGCCCCATGGCACACTCGGGAGAGTGCGGAGCTGGGAGTGCAGCGCTGCTCCCACCGCGGGTTCGGATCCTATATAGGAATGGCCGGTGCGCTCACTGGCTGAGTGCGGTGCGGGCGACACCACACCAAGGGTTGCGATCCCCTTACTAGTCACAAAAAAAAAAAAAAAAAAAAAAAAAAAAAAGAATGAAATAAAAATTGGTATATATTTTGGGTATGAGATGACCTTGAATATCAGAGTTTGATATTTTCCCCAGTATTCATTTTTCTTTATTTTAGTGCTAGTGCTACACCCTCATAGCATTAGCTGGAACCACGCAGCTAGAGACCACATTGCCCAGTCTCCCTTCTATCTAAGTGAAGCTATGGGACTAAGTCTTGGCCAGTGAGATGTGACCAAATGGATGTATGAAATGTCCAGGTCAAATACTTTAGGAAGAGTGCGCTTGTTCTTCATGTTCTCTCTCTTCCTTAACTTGCTGGGAAATGAAGACAACCTGCACAGCTGCCATGGACCCAGAGATGGAATATTCACGTTAAGGAGGGCTACACCACAGCAGCAGCCCAGGAGTGCCAACTTATGGGCTGTGATATGAAGAAAAAATGTAAATTTCTGCTTTAGTTAAGCCTATGTAGTTTGGGGTCTCTTTGTTACAGCAGTTAGCCTACACACTAACTAATTCCATAGGTAATGTTCTGTTAGTATTTCTGTCAGCTCACACTGCTATAACAAAATAACTGAGACTCAGTAATTTACAAAGAATAGAAATTTATTTCTTCACAGTGTTGTGTGAGGGACTTCTTGGTGCTTTCTTACGTGGCAGAAGGAACCAGAGGGTCAAACACTGTGTCCTCACATTGCAGAAGGCACCTAGGGCCTAAACTTGTTCGATCCAGCTTTTTTTGTAAGGCACTGATGCATTGATGAGGGTAGACATGACTTAATCACTTCCCAAAAAGGCCAACCTTTATTACCATCACTATGGGGCACTGGCATATGGTGTCTTGTGAGGAGATTCTTGTTGAGTCCTTTCATGGCAGAAGGCAAAGGGTAAGAGGGACACATTCACTCTGTTGAGTTTCTCATAAGGACACTTAATCCCCTTCATGAGGGACGAGCCCTCGCAGCCTCATTACCTGTTAAAGTTCCCACTCTTCAATACTATCATATTGTCAACACCTGGATTTTGGAGGGGTCATATTCAAATCATAACAGAATAAGAAAAGGTGATTTTAAACCCTCATAAGTACTTAGTGTAAGGTCGCTGAGGAAGGAGACACTAGCCGGGCAAGGGGAGGCCAAAAAGATTTTATTAGCAAGTGGCAAAGTGGACCTGCCAGGCTGAGCCGAAAAATGGCATCAGCACCAAGAGGCAGTTAGGTATCTTCTTTTATTGGGTTAAGATTAGCATCTGGCCTAACTGAGAAAAGTGGTTACAATGTTCATTCCAGGTACAGCATGCTCATGGGAACAGAGACTTAGGGAAACAGAAACTTAGAGAAATGAAACTCAAGGACAGGTACTTTCTAGAACTCAGGCTCTCAGTTTCAGGGACCTAACATTTAGGTCTTTTATTGTTTTAATAAAAGCCTTTTTAAATGGAAT
>NW_007729721.1:159287-161847 GCF_000696425.1 Galeopterus variegatus
CTGAGAAAAGTGGTTACAATGTTCATTCCAGGTACAGCATGCTCATGGGAACAGAGACTTAGGGAAACAGAAACTTAGAGAAATGAAACTCAAGGACAGGTACTTTCTAGAACTCAGGCTCTCAGTTTCAGGGACCTAACATTTAGGTCTTTTATTGTTTTAATAAAAGCCTTTTTAAATGGAATACAGAGGATACTGCTACTGCTGAATTGTTCAGCCTGTCAGCAACAAGAGACCAGTGCTGAGCTCCCAGTATGTCACCATTCCATGAGAAGACAAACTGATCATCTGAAGGCAAATTAAGTGAATGTGCATATTCCAGGAGTGGGCATGGCCTTAGCCAGCACCTCATTCAAGTGCTTATGACATTTTGATCTGTGGGCATGGGATTCCACATAAGGACACAATATACCAAGAGACTAACCTCACAGCAAAATGGAGTATGAAAGAGCCTATAACAAGGGTATCAACTGGTCATATCACATACCGCACCAAGATGCTGCCTGTCAGGTAGAGCATTGGAATAGCCCACCGAAGGCAGAGTCAAAGCTCCAGATTGGAGGGAATACTTTTTGGGAAGAGAGTGCCACCCTCCAGGACACAATATGCACCTTGAATCAAGGAGCTTTATGTGCTCTTTTTTTCCCCTAGTACGAAGAATATGTGGACTCAAGAAGCTCAAATGCTCTTACTTACTATAACTTCTAATGGTCCACTTGGGAAATATGTGCTTCCTGTCCCCACACTCTGGATCAAGCAGCCTTAGAGGTCCTCATCCCTAATGAAGGACATAGAATAGAAAACATGGTAAGAGTCTCACTGATTTGTAACCTGACTTTCTAATGGAGTATTTGGGCCTCCCTGTGTTCAAAGACTGTCAGGCAAGAGAAGACATCACCATGTTGGAGGGACTGTTCAAGTGACCCTTTGAATCACTCTTTTCATTGCCTTCCTGATGGTAAATGCTCACATTCAGCAATCATAGCCTTTGAAGGGCATGATGACCAGGAGTTTAAAGAGCGAGGCCCTGGGAACATCTACAGCTCAGCCACTGAGACAAGCAGAGTGCCCCCTGAGCATGAGAAGAGTCTAAGAAAGATAAGGAGGAGGGAAACATGAGTACTCACTGTGATCGTCAGACCAGCAGTGGCTGTGGGGCTGGGGCTTGTCTCACTAATCTTTCTCCTCTAAGTTTCCCCTAGAAGAGAGGCTCACCAGAAAATTGGAGGAGCTACTCCCCAGACATGAAAAACTGGATTTGAGCAATACCTGGGATGGACGAAGGTAGATATGCAGAGAGGTTGCTCAATTCTTCGGTGGCTCAGCTGCTGTGAGTGTGATCAGCAGTCTTCAGTTGTCACATCTATCAGGGATGACCTGGGCTATAGAGAAGTGCCATAGCCAGGCCACATTCTTCTGCTGGCTGCCCATATTTCATATCTGCTAAAGGCAGAATTGTAAAGGCCTGTCCAATTTGGCTCACTGTGCACGGTCTCTGAAGGGACATTTCAGTTTTCTAGCTTTCTGTGGCCTTGGGGTCTCTATCAAGGCTACGCTTCCTCTCTACCCAATCCTGCTTCCTCTCTTCCCTTAACGATGATCTCAAGGACACTCCCTAATACACCTCCTGAGCAATAAACTCTCTGAGTCTGCTTGCTGGAGAGTCCAAACTGCCACATGCTAGGAATGGCGGAAATGATACAAATTGTCATTTAGTCCGGAAACTTTGAAATTATTTTCTTACGATTCTGTAAGTAGTGCTTCATGCAAAATAACCAGGTTAACCTTTTTTCTAAAAAAATAAGAATAAAGGGTATTTTTATATTAGTATTTTAGTGTTACTAGAATTTACAATATATTAATAAGGTTTAAGACTAATGATAAAATAATAATTCCTAACTATTAGATGAAGACAGACAGAAATTCATGTAAGGCAAAAACATTATTTCAAAACAAATTCATTTTTTGAATAACTAAATTTGCGAGTTTTAAGCAACCTAATTATGAAATGTATAGAACTTACGTATTTCACTTCTGACTCAATCTAATATTTTAATGTTTTATTCACAAAGAAAGGTAACATGATAGTAAAAAAAGGTGAGCAAGATTTTTACATAAATTCAAAAATTACATCCAATTTATGTTTGGGGCCAAAAACATATTCATTTCTTCATCTTAAATCTTCACTTAATTGCTTCTTAATAGTTGTAGCAAAACAACCCCTATGGTGGTAACTGCATAAAATATTTGTGAAGTGGCAATTTTCCACATACTGAATGTGTCAATTTTCTAAGAACAGAGAAATTTCTTAATTACTGTGGTTGCCCCTTATTGCTACTTTAGACATTTCCCTCTCCATTTAAATCTACTAGGACATAGTTTATTCAGGCAAGGCAGGGACTCTATGCTTCAACACATATTTGCATATGTAAAGTGGAACTTGTGTGTGCATGCATTCCTTTCTACATGTAGCCCAGCAGTCTCATGGAAATCTATTCACAAGGCAAGCTTTCATGTAATTTTATGGAAATTGCAGGTGCATGGAAGAGTCTGTTTTTCT
>NW_007729721.1:161933-173284 GCF_000696425.1 Galeopterus variegatus
TACTGAATGTGTCAATTTTCTAAGAACAGAGAAATTTCTTAATTACTGTGGTTGCCCCTTACTGCTACTTTAGAAATTTCCCTCTCCATTTAAATCTTCTAGGACATAGTTTATTCAGGCAAGGCAGGGACTCTATGCTTCAACACATATTTGCATATGTAAAGTGGAACTTGTGTGTGCATGCATTCCTTTTTACATGTAGCCCAGCAGTCTCATGGAAATCTATTCACAAGGCAAGCTTTCATGTAATTTTATGGAAATTGCAGGTGCATGGAAGAGTCTGTTTTTCTTTAGAGTATCCGTAAAGCTGTGTAAGATCCCTGGCAAAGGTTACTATACAGAAAAGTGTCCATGTAAAGTAAGGTATATGCCAAAGCTTTGTTATGCTTTAATGTNTATACAGAAAAGTGTCCATGTAAAGTAAGGTATATGCCAAAGCTTTGTTATGCTTTAATGTGTAAATAGAATTATCCTCCTTGAAATTTGTCATATGTATTGTTTAATAAATATATATGTATTTTTTCCTTTCATAACTAGGAAATAATTTCCCAGAGAGTTTGAACTTGCTCCAATTGATAATGTAGACTGTAGGATCTGAACTCATTTTTCTGGTTCCAAATAAGAAGTGTGGTGGTCATGAAAGGAAAGGGTCAGGATATTAACAATCTAAATACAGACAGAAATAATAGACATGGAATATTTGAGCTCAAAGGGTATGAAGAGTGTGTTTAGTATAAGTCCCTGCAAACCAAATACTACCTCTAGAATTCAGATAGGTTATAGTATCAAGGTGTTGGGAAATAAGTAATGTGCATTATGGCAAACTGGAGAGAGCCAGTCCTTTCTAAAGGCAATCAATACAAGGTGGGGGAAAAAAACGATGAATACTTCTGCAAGTCTTAGTCAGTTGGCCACCATTGAGGACTTCTGCTAGTCTATCAACCCTTCTATTTTTCACTGATGAGATTCCTGAATACAGTTATTGCAGAGCCTATGATATTGACACGAAGTGTTTTTATAGGGAATCTGATGGGAATGATCTAGAGATGGAACCGAATTCTCCTGACACCAAGTGAGGAGCTTTTTCTCTCAGAGGTTGATGTCTTTGGGATTGAGTAAAAATTTCTCTCTTCAACTGTATACTCCCAAATTCCATTCAAAATGTAACAATTATTTTCAAATGCAACTAACTATACAGAAAAGTGTCCATGTAAAGTAAGGTATATGCCAAAGCTTTGTTATGCTTTAATGTATAAATAGAATTATCCTCCTTGAAATTTGTCATATGTATTGTTTAATAAATATATATGTATTTTTTCCTTTCATAACTAGGAAATAATTTCCCAGAGAGTTTGAACTTGCTCCAATTGATAATGTAGACTGTAGGATCTGAACTCATTTTTCTGGTTCCAAATAAGAAGTGTGGTGGTCATGAAAGGAAAGGGTCAGGATATTAACAATCTAAATACAGACAGAAATAATAGACATGGAATATTTGAGCTCGAAGGGTATGAAGAGTGTGTTTAGTCTAAGTCCCTGCAAACCAAATACTACCTCTAGAATTCAGATAGGTCATAGTATCAAGGTGTTGGGAAATAAGTAATGTGCATTATGGCAAACTGGAGAGAGCCAGTCCTTTCTAAAGGCAATCAATACAAGGCGGGGGAAAAAAAAACGATGAATACTTCTGCAAGTCTTAGTCAGTTGGCCACCATTGAGGACTTCTGCTAGTCTATCAACTCTTCTATTTTTCACTGATGAGATTCCTGAATACAGTTATTGCAGAGCCTATGATATTGACACGAAGTGTTTTTATAGGGAATCTGATGGGAATGATCTAGAGATGGAACCGAATTCTCCTGACACCAAGTGAGGAGCTTTTTCTCTCAGAGGTTGATGTCTTTGGGATTGAGTAAAAATTTCTCTTTTCAACTGTATACTCCCAAATTCCATTCAAAATGTAACAATTATTTTCAAATGCAACTATTATGTATTAGATTCACTACCATCTAAACAACTTCTTCCTGGGGTATTCAGATTGTGAGGCATATATGATACCTGATGTCTGAAAGAAATTCTGTGTCTTTGTTTCATCAATGAAAAATAATTTCTGTTGGAGCAATTCTGTTAATTTTTCCATGTAGTGGTATTTTTAGTTTCTAAGTCAGGCATGTTGATGCACCAGAAAAGAAAGCAATTTACAACTCTGCAAAGAGTACAGCCTCTTCCACTTCATTTGTGTTTCATCTTGATTATCAACACATTTGTCATCCCCCCTGTAATTTATTCATTATTTTTACCAGAGGAATATGAAGGGAAGAAAGAAGATAAGTGCACTTGTCAAAATGTGAAACAGATGCTCTAACAATGATGGGAGACAATTAATGTTCTCGGGAAGGAGCAACAGGCTGGGTTTGTGTTTAGCTTCAGATTTTTACAGCAAACAGACTTGGGGAAAATGCAAATGTGAAATAAAGGTTTTATTTCCCAAAGAAAGAAAAACAGTATTCTCTAACTACGTTGTTGTGCATTTATTTCTGTTATGATCTGACAGTTTAGATATTTTCAGCTAAAATCATTAAAAATAAAGGGAGAAAATTTGAGCAGTTTTGAAGTATGATTCAATGACTTTTCTTTCTGAATCATCAAACTGAAAATGTCCCCGGATGAAAAGGGCTGTGGGATAGTGGACTGCCATGCAGAATGAAGATAAATGTTTGTGTCTGATCACACCTTAATTCCAATTTGGTACAAGAAGTAAGAGTGCTTCCACTTACCTTTGAAATATTTCCATTTGCTCTTTCTTTTATTGAAGCAAAGAGCCTTCAGTTCCATCACTTTCTGGACTCTGGTAACCTATTCTCCACCCCAGCTACCCACTACTCCTGCGATCCTTCTCTAGACCTTGACATCACTGCAATATCATTTTCTGACCATCACCTCCTATCCTTAGAGCTCACTTACTTATCCTGTCAATTCACTTCAGTACTCCCAGTCTAACAATTTTTCAACCATGTGAAATTTGTTACAATATTTAATTTTCTCCCACTTTAAGAATCTAGTGAGGATCATATTACCCCACCCCCAGGGGTGGACTCATTTCAAAGTTGTGGCCACAAATACTAAATGTGCTCTTAACACTAACAACCAATCTGAGGTGTTAGAGTTGTGTATACTGTGAGAAAATTAGGCCCCAGATATGCAAATGATGCCAGAGGAGAGGGTCTGCAGAGGCACGATAGTTGGCTGCAACCAACCCCGTCCTCTTACCAGGTTCTTGACTCCACCACTGGAAAGAATTCAAGAGCAGAGTCACAGTAGAAAGTGAGAACAGGTTTAATGTAAGAAATAAGAGATATGGATTTCACAGAGAGAGTGTGGCAAAACTCTGGAGACTGATCAGGGCCCACAACAAAAGTAAGAAATACACAATTAAAGTTTAGTACAGAGTGCAGGCTGGCTCAAGAGAGTGAGCAGCCACCTGCTAAAAGTGAGCTTAAAACAAAAGTAGAGGATTAACACCTCAGCCAGCAAAGTGCAAGTTGACCCCAGGAGAGTAAGCAACATCCCCGCCTTTTGCTGGGATTTGACTTTTATACATCCGCCTTCAGTTTTGCTATCTAATACATATTCACGCTAGCTAATGAACACTCAATTCAGGGGGTGGTTCCCTGTTATGGAACAGAGTTTTGCACATGCTCAGTTGGTCTCTTTTTGGAGTATGTTCATTGGTCAAATCCTAATACATGCACTGAACATATTCAAAAATATTCTGTGCTCTTTAGCACCTCTAGTGGAAGGTCATTCAAGGGATAAACATTTTACTGAGCATGCTCGGCTACCAGGGTTATATATTATATAATCCCTCTCTACTGAGTATGTCCAGCCCCTGGATTTGCATAAGCCAGCTCCTTGTGGTCTCAATATCCCATGTCGGTGCTGAAAATAGGTATAAGAAGCAATGGTAACTTTCCTCTAGGGGAGTGCATAGAGGAGGGGCCTGAGACCTCGGGGAGTGGCTTGAAACCCAGAGGTGTGTCCTGTAACCTGAGCACATGGTAACAGAGTGCCTCCTGTCTCACAATGGTTTGACTTTTTATTGAAAACATCCAACCTGGATCTTCTGGTCTGGGCAGGAGAAGACTCCCCTCAGTTGGAGGCTCAGAGCCAGAGACTGTCTTCCTCTTCTGTCTCTGACATCAGCAGAGGCTTGGTCATTGTCTGCATCTAGCTGGAAGAAAGGAAAAAAAGGGGTATAGAGTGGGCTCCTCTGTATTTTAGATGTCATGTTTGAAAATGACATGTGTCCCTTCTGTTTACACGCCATTAGATAGAGATCTGTTTGTGGCCACTATCTTTTGAAAGGCACTTGGGGAAATGCAGTCTAGTTCTGTGGCCAGGAAGAAGAGGTGTTTAGAGTATGATTAAGGTTCACTCAACTTAGTTAACAGCAATGATGGAGAAAAGGGATCAGCCGACTAATCGGGAAACAAAAGAACAATCCAGGTCACTTAACTTCGAAATGTGGGTCTTGCAAAGATTTTCTTTTGATGAAGTCATCTATTTCTTTTTTTCTGAATAAATATGATGTTAGGAACATAAGCACATCTCTATTTGATTTTCAGAATAAATTTTTAGAGGCATCACAAAATGCTTTGTTATTATTATTCATGATTGCAGATATGTAAAGTGAAAAAAGCTTCAGTAAATCCATATTGGCTCAAGGCCATGTATTGGGAATAATTTGAAGTGTTTATTTAAACGATTCCCTCATATAACCTTCTTTTTTCTTTCTCATTTTTTAGTGCAATAGTTTAATTTTATGGAACTTTATTTGCATTTTTCTTTTGTACAAAAAAAAAATTGCTCGATTATTGACTATAAGAGAAAGGCACACCTAAAATAGAAAACATGGAAAGTACAAAAGAGTATTAATTAAGTAAAGAATCACATTTAACCTCTCCACGTGGGCATAAGAGTTTCAGACAGTTTTGTTTTTTCCTATTATTATCAACTGAAATATATTTTTCCATGTGTGTCCGTAGTTTTATCTTGTTGACTATTGTGTTCCAAATAGCACAGTTCCAGATGCACAGCAGGAGCTCAAAATATATTTTGAATAGAAAATAATGAAGTTAATTCCCTTGTTTCTTTCTGCACATTTTTTAAATAGTTGTGATTATTCTGCATTAATGANGCTTCCACTTACCTTTGAAATATTTCCATTTGCTCTTTCTTTTATTGAAGCAAAGAGCCTTTAGTTCCATCACTTTCTGGACTCTGGTAACCTATTCTCCACCCCAGCTAGCCACTACTCCTGCGATCCTTCTCTAGACCTTGACATCACTGCAATCTCATTTTCTGACCATCACCTCCTATCCTTAGAACTCACTTACTTATCCCGTCAATTCACTTCAGTACTCCCAGTCTAACAATTTTTCAACCATGTGAAATTTGTTACAATATTTAATTTTCTCCCACTTTAAGAATCTAGTGAGGATCATATTACCCGACCCCCAGGGGTGGACTCATTTCAAAGTTGTGGCCACAAATACTAAATGTGCTCTTAACACTAACAATCAATCTGAGGTGTTAGAGTTGTGTATACTGTGAGAAAATTAGGCCCCAGATATGCAAATGATGCCAGAGGAGAGGGTCTGCAGAGGCACGATAGTTGGCTGCAACCAACCCCGTCCTCTTACCAGGTTCTTGACTCCACCACTGGAAAGAATTCAAGAGCAGAGTCACAGTAGAAAGTGAGAACAGGTTTAATGTAAGAAATAAGAGATATGGATTTCACAGAGAGAGTGTGGCAAAACTCTGGAGACTGATCAGGGCCGACAACAAAAGTAAGAAATACACAATTAAAGTTTAGTACAGAGTGCAGGCTGGCTCAAGAAAGTGAGCAGCCACCTGCTAAAAGTGAGCTTAACACAAAAGTAGAGGATTAACACCTCAGCCAACAAAGTGCAAGTTGACCCCAGGAGAGTGAGCAACATCCCTGCCTTTTGCTGGGATTTGACTTTTGTATCAAATACTGCTGTACCGTACATCCGCCTTCAGTTTTGCTATCTAATACATATTCACGCTAGCTAATGAACACTCAATTCAGGGGGTGGTTCCCTGTTATGGAACAGAGTTTTGCACATGCTCAGTTGGTCTCTTTTTGGAGTATGTTCATTGGTCAAATCCTATTACATGCACTGAACATATTCAAAAATATTCTGTGCTCTTTAGTACCTCTAGTGGCAGGTCATTCAAGGGATATACTCCATTTTACTGAGCATGCTCGGCTACCAGGGTTGTATAATCCCTCTCTACTAAGTATGTCCAGCCCCTGGATTTGCATAAGCCAGCTGCTTTTGGTCTCAATATCCCATGTTGGTGCTGAAAATAGGTATAACAAGCAACAGTAACTTTCCTCTAGGGGAGTGCATAGAGGAGGGGCCTGAGACCTTGGGGAGTGGCTTGAAACCCAGAGGTGTGTCCTGTAACCTGAGCACATGGGAACAGAGTGCCTCCTGTCTCACAATGGTTTGACTTCTTATTGAAAACACCTTCAACCTGGATCTTCTGGTCTGGTCAGGAGAAGACTCCCCTCAGTTGGAGGCTCAGAGCCAGAGACTGTCTTCATCTTCTGGCTTGGACATCAGCAGAGGCTTGGTCATTGTCTGCATCTAGGTGGAAGAAAGGGAACAAAGGGGTATAGAGTGGACTCCTCTGTATTTTAGATGTCATGTTTGAAAATGACATGTGTCCCTTCTGTTTACACGCCATTAGATAGAGATCTGTTTGTGGCCACTATCTTTTGAAAGGCACTTGGGGAAATTCAGTCTAGTTCTGTGGCCAGGAAGAAGAGGTGTTTAGAGTATGATTAAGGTTCACTCAACTTAGTTAACAGCAATGATGGAGAAAAGGGATCAGCCGACTAATCGGGAAACAAAAGAACAATCCAGGTCACTTAACTTCGAAATGTGGGTCTTGCAAAGATTTTCTTTTGATGAAGTCATCTATTTCTTTTTTTCTGAATAAATATGATGTTAGGAACATAAGCACATCTCTATTTGATTTTCAGAATAAATTTTTAGAGGCATCACAAAATGTTTTGTTATGATTATTCATGATTGCAGATATGTAAGGTGAAAAAACCTTCAGTAAATCCATATTGGCTCAAGGCAATGTATTGGGAGTAATTTGAAGTGTTTATTTAAACGATTCCCTCATATAACCTTCTTTTTTCTCTCTCATTTTTTAGTGCAATAGTTTAATTTTATGGAACTTTATTTGCATTTTTCTTTTGTACAAAAAAAAAATTGCTCGATTATTGACTATAAGAGAAAGGCACACCTAAAATAGAAAACATGGAAAGTACAAAAGAGTATTAATTAAGTAAAGAATCACATTTAACCTCTCCACGTGGGCATAAGAGTTTCAGACAGTTTTGTTTTTTCCTATTATTATCAACTGAAACATATTTTTCTTTGTGTGTCCATAGTTTTATCTTGTTGACTATTGTGTTCCAAATAGCACAGTTCCAGATGCACAGTAGGAGCTCAAAATATATTTTGAATAGAAAATAATGAAATTAATTCCCTTGTTTCTTTCTGCACATTTTTTAAATAGTTGTGATTATTCTGCATTAATGAAGTGATGCCCATCTGATATCTTTTGCAGAGCATACTGATATTTCTTATACAAAATATTTGTATACATTATGTTTAATATCTGCATATGATTCCCTCATGTATATATCAAATATTATCCAATTAGGCCCTATTTTTAATTATTTAGATGGGTTATAACAGCTTGCTGGTACAATTCATTTGATTTTCAAATACTTAAGACGGAGACTGCTGTTTATCAGCCTAAATCCATCTGTCCTCCCCACCACCTTTATTTCCATGTAATGGAGTTGTAATCAGTTAGTTGATCAGTCAGGGACTATGATTCCAAGACTCTTAATCAAGCTGGGTGTGCCCAAGTGCCTGCATTATTATCAACAAAATATGAGTGAAGTTGTCAGTTACTTCTCTCCGGACAAACCCTATATCTATAAGATATAAGGAACCTGGCTTCCTAAATAGTCATATGAAACACTCACCCCTGATGTTTACATGGAATTCATTGTTCTTGAACCAACATTATTGTTGATTCTCTCATAAGAGCAGCTGAATCTTTTGTAGTAAATAATACAGTCACACACTCCATCACTAAATATGTTTCAACTTGCACTACTGGCTTGATCATCTGTTGTGATCTTGTTTCACAAGTGTGCTTGTCTAAAGCAGGAAGCTATGATTTCAAGAATCACTNTGTGATCTTGTTTCACAAGTGTGCTTGTCTAAAGCAGGAAGCTATGATTTCAAGAATCACTTTTCCTGTATGGTTTCAGTTTAGAGTTTACAAATAAATATATAAGAGACTGGAAGTTCATGTCCACTTAGAAATCTAAACGATGAAAGTGGGAATGACCACCTGCTATGTGGATTCAGGCATACTCCTGAACATTAGTACTTAAATCTTAATGTGCCTTAGAATCACCTGGACGGCTTGTTAAAGTACAGATTGCTGAGTCCAGCCCTAGAGTTTCTGGCTCAGTAGATGTAAGGTAGGTTTTGAGAAAGTGCATTTTTTTATAAGGACTTTTTAAAATAGAAGTTTTAAGTTCACAGCAAAATTGACAGAAAGGTACAAATTTCCCATATACTCCCTGCTCTCACAATAACATGCATTTTTAATGTTTTCTCATGATGCTAATGTTGCTGGTCCTGAAACTGCATTTCAAGCATCACTATTCTTGAGGAACCCAACCTCAATTCTTCCAGAATGACAAAAATGAGGAGCAATAAATAAAATAATACCTTCCTGATTTTATTTAGGTGAGTAGGTTTTAGAGAAATTTTATAAAAATCATCATTTTTCTGCATGCAGCAGTAGTTACTCAAGCTCTTTCCCTTGTCTTCATATCTCTAAGTAGATGGAAAGCACTTTAAACATGTAGTCCAAATGCTGCCTTTTGTTTTTCTTCCCTGAGGCAGCTCTAGTGAACATGTGGAGGAACTAACACTGCTGAAACCGAATGATCTTCATATCTACTGGATCATTGCTCTGTGACAGAGATTGCTTTTTTCCCGACTAGCTTGCTCCAGTCATCAGATGGTTGGCTTATCACTGATGCTTAACACTTTAAATGATCCACTTGTCATGTAGGGCTATTAATCTTCACGGTTTAACAGAGGATTCTAAGCATCGGAAAATGTCTGAGAAATCAGACCACTGAAAACCCACAGCACGATACTCCTGCATTTTGGCAACTTCATTGGCTTATTGAGCCTAACTGCCTAGTTCAGTGTGTGGTAAGGTGTCATTTAAAGAGACCTATCTCAGGGTAGTCACCTGAAAGAGCAAATGCCTTGCAGTTAAGATGCTAGGTAGGTCTCTGATGTATTTATTGTAAAACTCTTTACAAAACCTTTTTTAACCATGTTACTTTCCCATTAAGGGGACTACAATGTCACCCACACTGTCTGCTGGATCAAAGTAACATTTTTTGTTATCATTCTGTAAAATCAAGATTTGGCAATGGAGAGGGTATCTCAATCGTCAATACTAGCTGCCTCTACAATGACTCATAACACGTTTTAAGGATACAAAACAGAAACTGGTGCATATTTTTAGTTCAATCTTAATTCTCTGCAGAAGGTGTGTTGTAAGTAAAACATAAAAAAAGAGATAGCTCCTTGTAAACGTGAGCTAAAAATCTTTGCACTTTCTGATTAAAGCTCACCTTTTTTTAGGTTGTGGTATTTTCAAGAAAATTATTGTCCTTTACAATATTATATATAGTTATATGTTCCATGCTCTAGGAAGTGCAATGCGTGACAGGGAACACATAGTGTCGGTGACTGAAAATTTTGCTGGACAAATATCCTCAGAGAAGTGAATTATGCGTTTCTAATTCAGGCCCGTTGGCTGCCTAAGATTTACTTTCTGAAGCTTCAGGCTCTTTATTTTTAAAGTAATACCACTTCATATATCTTCCCTATAACTGAGGCAAAATCACACCCATCCTGTATCTGCAGGTCTTAAGAGAATTACCACAGGTCACTATTATGACCAAGACTGAAAATCTTCATAGCTTCGGTATTCAAAAAGTTAAACAGGTCACAGTAGCAGTGACAGCTATTGGCATTTACCACCTTCCCTGGAGGCATCAAAAGACTGTCTGAGTCTAATGGCCTAAGGCAAAGCAGCTGAACCAGGAATCTATGAGACCAGCTTCAATGGTCCCATAAACCTACATTTAGATTGTTGTGTAACGAGTGAATGAAAATTGTGTCTTACATTTGGTTCCAAATTATTTATTTTGGGAGTTTAGATAGGTCTGCTAACATTTACAGCACATCATTCTTAAACTGTGGGTCAATTCATTCTTAGAATGTTTCAAGACTCCGTCTTAATAGTAAGAATGATCCCCTAATATTATGTTTTATTATGCAAGCACTTGACAATATCCCATCACAAGTCACCTGGAGCTCAGAGCTGGATATCTGGAGATTGGAATCTCTGTATTGCTACTTACTAGCTCTACTGACTTGGGCTAATGACTTAAATCCCCTGAGTTAGTTGTGTCTTAAATAAAAGGTCTTTAGAGGGTTAGATGATGTAATAAAAGAACCACTCATAGCATACGGCATAAAGCAATTTAAGTGCTACGTAAATTTAGTCATCGTTTCTAGAACATGGATGGTGTTTTTATGTAAATGTGCATATAGCTATCTGAGGAGGAATGGGAAAAATCCTACTGATAAATGTCTTTCTCATTGAGGAGTTGTTTATGCGATAATATTCCTTTGTTTAGAGAGAATATCTCTGATTAATGCATAGGTGCAACTGGGGATATGAAACTTCAGTTGATACCAACTATGCATATCCTGAAGGTAAATTCCTTTATTATATAATTTCTGATAGAAGAATAAGCAAAGAAAAAATTTTATTGAAAGAGGGATCTTGAAGTTTTCACATCTACAGGATGAGGAAAGATGCTTAATGAGGAATTTTGCACATAATTAATTAAGATCCTTTGCTTTAAACATTTATCTGATGCATAATTGTTGAATAAATATTATGTGCTAGCCAAATAGGCAAAACAACTAGTATAAAACAATACACATTACACTGTTAATGCCTGTCCTCATGGAGTTTATATACTATTTCAAAACACTTCAGAAGGGCTGTCCCTTTAGTGTGTCACATTCAGTTGAATGTGATACACTAAATTCCACTAAAGATATGAATTATACATTTGTGTCATAATAGTGAAATGGCTTTAAAAGGCTTTTCTTTTTTTT
>NW_007729721.1:174587-181481 GCF_000696425.1 Galeopterus variegatus
TTTTTTTAAAGTTTGTACTGACACTGTACTGACATAAAATGGAGTGACACTATCTCTGTAGTCTGGCTTGTTTGGTTTGGTTTGGTAGTTAATTCTACTTCTTGCCATGAACTTGGTTTTAACTTCTGGACTTCCTTCCTCTGGGTTCATCGTTTAATTACAGAGCATGGAATCCTCTGGGCCTCACCTCCAGCCTCTGTAGTTCCCTCTTGACTTGACCTCACCCACAGACTCAGTGCTCCACTCTCTTATCTTGGCCTTGGGTTGGAGGGATTAACAACAGAAGCCCAACTCCCTGGGCTCAGCATTTCTTCAATTATGCCACCAATCTGGCCCTACCTGCTGACACCTCCTTTCTAATCTCTCTGCTTCTGGATTTCTTCTAGTTCAGTCAGTTTCTCTATTATCTCCTCTCCACGTGGGTCCCTTGTTTTAAGTGTTCTCATGAATGGCCATGTTTCTCAAACTTTGTTTATTTTGATGCCATTACCGTAATTTATACCATTCAAGTTCCACTTGTATTAGTATTTACATAGTGTACTCTGTATTAGTCCATTTTTGTTGCTTTTAACAAAATACACCAAACTGGGTAATTATAAAGAAAATGAAATTTATTGCTTACAGTTTCAGAGTCTGGGAAGTCCAAAGTCCATCTGGTGGTAATGACAATGATGCAAAATGGGTCTCACATTGCAAGATGGTGGAAGCAGAGAGAGCAGAGATAGAAAGACAGACTCACCTTTTCTTTTAAAGCCCTCAGAACCATGCCCCTGACCACNTTATGCCACCAATCTGGCCCTACCTGCTGACACCTCCTTTCTAATCTCTCTGCTTCTGGATCTCTTCTAATTCAGTCAGTTTCTCTATTATATCCTCTCCACGTGGGTCCCTTGTTTTAAGTGTTCTCATGCATGGCCATGTTTCTCAAACTTTGTTTATTTTGATGCCATTACCATACTATATACCATTCAAGTTCCACTTGTATTAGTATTTACATAGTGTACTCTGTATTAGTCCATTTTTGTTGCTTTTAACAAAATACACCAAACTGGGTAATTATAAAGAAAATGAAATTTATTGCTTACAGTTTCAGAGGCTGGGAAGTCCAAAGTCCATCTGGTGGTAATGACAATGATGCAAGATGGGTCTCACATTGCAAGATGGTGGAAGCAGAGAGAGCAGAGAGATAGAAAGACAGACTCACCTTTTCTTTTAAAGCCCTCAGAACCATGCCCCTGACCACCATTTTTAATCCATTCACTACTTCATGGTCCTACAATCCAATCACCTCTTCAAGGCTCCATCATACGATTACCATAATAGGATCTCCCACACTCTTAACAGTCACAGTGGGGACTAAATTTCTAATACATAAAACTTGGGAGACAATTCAAGCCTCAGTGAGTTCTGGGGGGACAATTCAATGCACTACATACTCTTTCAAAATTAAATTAACTAACATTTTTTACTTATTATTATTTTTTTTTAATTCTAATTGGTTTGAAAGGCAAACATAATATCACTAAGCCGTATGGAAAAGAAATATCCCTTACCTTAACAAAGAATATCTACAGAATTAAATTCAGTGAAGACATAAATCATGTGATCAAAATCTCTCCAGGTATTGTTGCATATCTGAGGACTGTTCTCCGTTTGATGATAATGAAGCTTAGCATGAGGTGGAGTGGTTACTGAACATAGTAGCAACAAGCCGAAGTTCTTTCCTTTCTGCAATCAGAATGGCTAAAAGAAAGCGAAAGACCAATTAAGTTGGCAAATTGAGACAGTAATGCACCATTTTCCAACCCTCGAATATCTAACACAATTTTTAAAATNCAAATTGAGACAGTAATGCACCATTTTCCAACCCTCGAATATCTAACACAATTTTTAAAATCAGCAATAAACATTAAATGTAACAACCACTAACAACTAAATAAGGAAAGGGACATCACAATACAATCAACTTCCCGAACTAATGAACCAGGGGTGGGGGTGGAAGGGCAGAAGATTCTGGAACAGACTGAAGGGGTGCAGAAGCGTTTAGCTCCTTACCCTAATCCTGCTCCCCAGAAACCATTGTGATGAAATGGCACTACTACCTCCTGGCCTAAGTAGAAATGAAAAAATAGATATTTAAGGAATTGTTCCATATTAAGAACTAAAAGATTCCTAGTTTATGACCACGTATCATATAATTTTATGTAGGGTGTTCCAGTTAGCTTTTCAGGATTTGTTTTTTTTTTTTTTTGCAATCATACTGCATAAAACACAAAATATAAAAATTATTAAGGTAAGTCCTGGTTATACGGAAGGTTATGTACTGACTATCTCTGTGATAAATTGAAAACTCTTTGTCCTACAAAATGCTCGTCTATGTGGTCTCTGAAGTTCATTTTAATTTATATACCCTAAACTATGTTCAGTTTCAGTTACAAAATCTTTTCATAAAAAGAGTTGCCAAAACTTTACATGATTAAAAAGGAAGTCCTTCCGAGCTGAAATTTTACAAAGCCCATCTTATAGGTGATGATATATTAAATAAAAGGTTACTTTAATAATAATTTTTTTTTGCCAGCACACTTAGATGCCATATAAATGTTTCCTATTCAATTACCTGCTCACATTTTTCATCTTCAGTGGTTTTCCAATGATCAGAATATTTCTCTTAAACCCTACTACATTAATCCATCAAAGTGCTTTTTTCATTAGGCAATGAAGTTTCCCACCCAGAATATTGCCAGGGACGATGATGACATTTCCTACTGTTCCACCTCTAGACTGTTACTTGCTGAGATATTTTTATTCCTCTAACCTCCTGTAATTCAGGAAGTATAGGAGGTTCACTGTATAGAAGGAAAAATTGGAAACCAACCATATCAGACTCCTCAAAGGATCCTTTTCTGCCTATCCTCAACCTCATTCAGATTTATTTACTTAATCACCTATTGATTAATTACTTGATGCATTTTGTCAGTGGAATGTTCATTTAATGCAGAGTCAAGCTCAAAAAAAATGTCTATGTTGTAGCAGGCATCAGAACATCGAAGAAGGAAGATATCAAAAGCTTCTCTAAGAAGATTGATGGCTGAAAAAGATAAACAAAATCTCTTTGAAGATTAAATATTCCAGAAGACAGCCCCTTATACCAGATAGTGGACAGAGAATACTAATTTCTTTGATGCAGCATTTATAGTGTTGGTTTCTTCTTCTGTTTGTTAGGTTACCTTAATATTTTGATGACAATTAAATGGTTTGAATGCCCGATGTAGGGTCTAGATCAGCTTTGGCCAACCTATTGTTTCGGGATAGCAAGAAGGGAGGGGAAAGTGGGATCACAGGTGCCCTGAAGTGCTGCATCCCCACTAGTTCTGTGTGTGAAGCAATTTCCTAAGCAACAGGTATTTGTTGGTTTTCATATTGGGAGGTAGACTAGTATAGGAAGATGCCCTCTTCCTCTATGAAAATACATGTCAGCTGCGAGAATGCATAAATGAACTGTGATGTGCAACATATAAGGTAATGACTGTCCATGCAATAGAGGTCTTGAAAGGGAAAGTTCAACATGAGCTAAAGCACTTAGAGATGTTTTCTTGGAAAAGCAATAGTTAACCAGGACTTAAAATACATGCAGAGTTTTTTAGGCAGGGACTGTGTTTGGGATGGGAGGTGGAGAGGAGGGCAGAATGAGAAGGCTGTAAAGGTCCAGGAATTCCAGAAGGTTACAACCGGGTGGAGTAATTCTGGCTTTAACTCCTGAAGCAGAGATATGAAAGGAACAGAAGAAAAGCTGGACAGTTAATAAAAATGACTACAAACATTGCCCAGTTTTATTCATTGGGCCCAAGTCTATTTAGTTTACTGAAAAGAAGTAGTTGTTCATGACTTGAAGCATGAAAGATTCAGGCACCTCCCAAAACTTCATACTTAAGATGGGGTGAATGGTCCATTGGAAAATGGCAGATTTGCAGTTCTGAAGCTCAAACTCTCCTAAGACCTGGTAGGTCTGACAAATTCTACAGATTAAAAAAAAAAAAAAAAACTTTTTAAGGGTCTCATTTTTTTCATCTGAGGCTGCTGTCAGTATCAAAGGCTATTGTATCCAGTGCCATTCAAGAAACTGAAAACAAAGTGGATTACAAATGCTGGTATTTGATATGGGGGATTAAATGTCACAGACACACAAGCACAAATCAAACACAAGTCTAGAAATATGTGCACCAAGAGGGGAACACGAAAGTCTCATTAGGTACGTGAAAAGTGCTACTTGTCATAAAATATACAAAAGAGTGTGTGGGTAAATGTTTATTGAGATTATTAACAGAGTAAAGCTAGGGACTAGTCCCATATTAACAGGGTAAAGCTAGGGACTAATCCCCCCTTCCCACATTTCACATTGTTTAGATCTTCAGGGAGCTTTTCCTGATGCCCAATATAAAGTGTTAACACTTAATCACACCACATTCCACCCTCCATTCAAACCCATACCCCTCTCTAGCTTATGTCTCTGAGATATTCCTTCATAGCAAATCACTGTTAAATGATTTTTTATTCTTTCTTTCACAGCAGAATAAAAGTCCATGAAAGTAGAGGCTTTGACTATCTTGGTTTCTGTATCCAGGACAGTGTTTGGTGCCTTGTAGATGCTCAATAAATATTTGTTAATTAATGATCATGTGTATTTTCCAGGTCCCCTTTTTTAAAAAGGAGGGACAGTTGGCTTCTTCTCTTACACTGCTACCTTGCTAATGATTGCTTCTGATCCACACACATTACCAAGTTTGGAGTGGAGGAATTGGGAGAAAAATGAGCAGGACTGTTTTTTGTGATTGGTAATGTTGTGAGCTGGTGAGGTAGTTGAAGTTAATTCTCTGTTGGTGTTTTTCTAGGGTCCTTGGTTAATCTGCGCACAGTTTGGGCGACATCTCATCTGCAATTCTCTTGTTTCAGATACCTGAAACTGGGTAATTTATAAAGGAAAGAGGTTGAGAGAGATAGAGAGAGAGAAAGAGAGGTGCCAGGGTCTTTTTAAGCAACGAGCTCTCGTGGGAACTAATAGGCGAGAACTCACTCATTACTCCCCCCTCCCCCAGGGAGAACATGAATCCATTCATGAGGGATCCGCCCCCATGACTCAATAGGTTTCCAGCACTGCCACATTGGAGATCAAATTTCCACATGAGTTTTGGAGGGGACAACACATCCAAACTCCATCAGTAGCCTCTTAGAAAGAAACAAAATGACCTTCAGTCAATTTTCTATCATGCATGGCCCAAATCTAGTCTATAGAATAAGCTCACTTGCAAATTCCTACACAGGAAAATGATTGCAAAATGCATAGCATCATTCAATGGGAAAACTATGACAGCTTCAAGGTTATATTAAACATAGAATACAACATAGGCAGATGTACACTGCTATTAATATGTGGAAAATGTATTATTTATCTATTAAATGTATTATTTATATTAAATGTATTATTTATGTATTGCTGTATAAGTAATTGTCTAAAAATTCAGTGGCTTAAAATAATAAATATTTCTCCTGTCTAAGTGAAACTTTGTACACTTTGATCAACATCTCCTCTTTCCCTATCCAGAGTCGATTTTAAATAATTTCACCACAAAAAAATAAATAACAATGTGAGGTTGTGGATTTGTTAATGAGCCAATTTAATCATTTCATATTGTAGACATATATCAAAACATCACATTCTACCCCATGAATATATACAATTATTATTTGTTAATTAAAAATAATACAAAAGATAATAAAAAAATAAAGGAATGTGGTTAAACAATTGAATTAGTCAGTAGAAACAATTTCTTGATGGTGCTTTACCATGAAAACAACATGCAATAATAAGCATAGTATATGAAGACATAGTCTCTGTTTTGACAAAAGGAAGGTGAAAGATGATAATAAAAGGCATAAGGGCCTGAACAGTATTATAAAAAGGGAAGCTGACAACTGAACCTGATCCATGGTTGGAGCTCAGTAATTGCATAATGAGCTTCACCATCTCTAATTTCAAGAGTTGTAGAGTGTCTTCCAATTGCCTGTTCAACTGTTCTGTCCTTTGAAAAAAAAAATATGACCTTCAAAATATTTAGAATATAAAACCTCAAGATTTACTACAATGCTTCTCCTAATACAAAGAATATATACCATCTCATCCAGACCACGCACTTATATGAAGAGACTTTGCCAATCTCATTTATCACTGTTTCACCAGTGCTTAAAAGATTATCTGACACACTGAAGTGCTCAATAATTATTGGTCAAATTAATAAAAACATTATTCAGACTGCAAATATTGATAAATTTGATCCGAAAAGTAACAAACTCCCCAATAGAGTAAAAAACAAACAAAAGGCCCGAGAAGCTAATTGTATAACATTCTCTATACCCAAAATGTATGTGAATTAATATTTTGCATTTAAAACAGCATTATTATAATTATAAAGATAGAGCTTGTGAACATCTAGGAGTTAAGGAAGTGGTAAATATAGTTAGTTAGGTTTGACCTGACTTTTAATTGTTGACCTTGAGACAAATTACTTCCAAGGAAAACTGCCCCTCTGTTTGCTTAATCAGCTTTTGAGTGGCTTAATTTTTTTAGATTATTGTTGTTATTTTTCTTTTCTTTGGTTTTAATTACCAGTTCTAAGCTTTGGACAAAAGCCTCAAAATTTACAACTGGAAGGCTTCATATTACAAGGTTCATTATTCAGTTTGTGAGATTTAAGATTTGTGGACAGTTGGAGTTAGGTTTTGATAGCAATGCATCAGCGACAAAAATAAAAGTGAAATGATTTTTAAAAGAAAGTGATTTCCTTTTCCAATAAAACTTCTAGAAGTCAATACGTATTATTTTCAGAGGTTAAACATGGC
>NW_007729721.1:181994-198650 GCF_000696425.1 Galeopterus variegatus
GGAGTCTGAAAACCATCAGCCCATCCTGCGACAAGCTAAGGGAATTAAACTGCTCGGTTTTGGCAGAGAATATGGGCAGCACTTAATAACATCCAAGACAGAGAATTTTATATTATTGGAAATAATATTTTCAAAATCCATCTTTAGATTTTATTTAGGAAACTATAATAGACAAAAACTCAGGATAAGAAAGGGACATGTCTCCTTTAAAAAACAAAAAAAGCATGAAAGATAAGAAAAGAAAAAGCAGCACAGCATAGTGAAAAGGAATTACCAGAATGTAAGCTCCTTGAGATAAAGGAATTCACCTTTTTCGTTTACCACTTAAGAGCATTTACAATAAGCTGGAACTTAATGGTGTTGAAAACTTATTGGTTGAACCCATTCATTAAGCTCTTTTTTAAATCAATGAAAAGAATGTGCCTTTTAAACGATAGGCAGAAATTTTCCTTTGGTTACTTGCTTGGAACTTTTGCAGCCTCCTTTCTGTAATGAACTAGTTATTTCCCATTAATTACAACCCCATGGCATAGGAGGGCTTCTTATAAGGTAAAGGAAAGAATCATCTAAAGAGAAATTGTGGGTTTTCTTTAGGCTTCATGTTAACTTCCTCAGTGCTCTGAGTCAGAGTTTGGTTTCAAACTCAGTCTCAAGAATTTGAAAGCCATGTGAACAAAAGCAAGTTTCTCAATCTCTCTCAGTCTCAGTTTCTTGACTGCAAAATTGGAATATTAATACAAACCTTACAGGCTTATGGTGAATTTTCAATTAAGTCTGTCTATAGAGCTAAAAGAATACTTGGAAAAATTTTAAAGTAATTATATCGTAGTGAAAAATTCCTTTCTACACAAAGTGCAGAACCTAGAAAATTATGTTTGTTTGTAAGTCTGTCTATAGAGCTAAAAGAATACTTGGAAAAATTTTAAAGTAATTATATCGTAGTGAGAAATTCCTTTCTACACAAAGTGCAGAACCTAGAAAATTATGTTTGTTTGTTTTTTTTTACTTTGCAGAGTGCTGTAATTCATAAACAACAAAATATTTGCAACATTTAAAAGAAGGCTAATATTTTAAATATATCAAAGCATTTTATAAAACACCAGGGACAAGGCTAAGATATAATTAAAAAAATGAGAAAAGAATATACAGACACAGTTCCAAGAAAACAAAACACAAATGATATATAAAAATGTGGAAAAATGCTCAATATCACTCATAATTAAAAAATAAAAATTGAAATAACAATGTGACACTTCTTTTCACTCTTCAAAAAGCAAACCTAAAAAAGAAAAAAAGAAGTTTTAGAATACACTGAATTGGGGAAGGTCCAACAGTTTAGCTTCATGGTTGATCTAAGTGTAAGTTAGTGTGATCTCTCCAGAGAATAATTTGGAAATAGATATTAAATTAAAAAAAAAAGAAACATTTTTAACACAACAATTTAATCTCCAAGAATGTATATTACTGATAATTTTTATCTGCATGAATATTTGCTGCAGCGTTATAAGGCAAGACCAAAAACGACATGTATTTACCTTAGGAAGGCATTAGTTCAATAACAGATACATTTGATAGAATGATTTATGTTTTGAAAACAATAAGGAAGATATAGTATGTGTTGCTGTGAAAAGAGTCCAAGACAAATTATTAAATGAAAAATGAAAGCAAGATATGGAAGACTGTAAAATGTGTTCCCAATGACATAAGCAATTGTGTAAGGATACGTGTAAGTATATTTATATATAAATTGTAATGAAAATAAAAAATTAAAATAAATGCACAGATTATTTAAAAATTTATAATATAATTACTTAAAATAAAAATTTCAGAGAGCACAAACCCATTGTATCTCATTTAATATTATATTCCTATTACTGGGATCTCTGCCTGGCACATAGTAAATATTCAATATTATTGAATGAATCCACATGTAAATATTACACAGAGAATTTAGGATTCCCATTATATAGCTCTAGCCCATAATCTTCACTAGAGTATTAAATATGTATTTTAACCATGTTTCTGGATCCTCTACTCAAATGTTTCATAGGTGCCTCATACTTAGACCATTTAAAACTTGGGCCCACAGTCACCTCTCCTCTAAAATCTCTTCTTCTAAGCTCTATCTTAGTGAATGGTACTCTAACCCACTGACAACCCAAGCCAGAATTTGTTCCTTTTCACTTCATCACTAATATGTTTGCCATTGATTTTACTCATGTGAGCTATTGCAATAGATTCCTTTCTCTCTCCCTTGAAATGTGTATTTATATAGCCAGAGAGGTATTTCTGAAGTGCAATTATAATCATATAACTCCCCAGATTAAACTCTTTGATGATCTCCCTCCTACTTGCAGGATAGTCATAACTGTTGCCTACAGACTCCGTGGTGCTCCATGTTTGATCTCTTTCCTACCTCCAGACTTACCTCTGGGCTCTCCAATAAACACAAAAATACTTTTATTTTACATGTGACATGTTATTTCCTGCTTTTATGCTTTGAGACACCCTTTCCTCTGGCTAAATGGCTCTCTCCCCCTTTTTATCCTAGAAAATTCCTTTTTATTCCTTTAGTGTAGAGCATTGGTGTCATGTCCTTTAAGAGGTCACTGGCAAGTCCCCCTTTCATATATTCCCAAATGAACTTCTGTTACTACACTCTTAGAATAGTAAGGTAATTCTCTGCATGTGTGCTTCTTTGCTTGTACCATTCAGGGGCTTGACAAATAAAAATAAACTGAGCTGAAAGAAAAAAAAATATGGTTTGCAAATATCTGCTTGAGTAACCCCAGAGTTGAAGAGCAACATGGGTTTCCTCTCACAGCATACTTGCCAAGAGGAGAGAATAACGAGTCAACCATAAGAAAACAAGCTTCCCATTGTGTTTAATTTCCAATCCTTCAGAAAGCAAATTCATAATTCTTTTTACAACTTTCTGATCTTAAATGAATTTTTGGTAACAGTTTCTTTACATCAGCTTGCTGTAGTCTGTGTAGGTAGAAATACTTATTTCAAAGTACATTTCAATGGAAGTTAAAAATGAAAATACAATGACTGTTCAAATCTTTGTCTCTCACCTCTGAAACTCTTCTTTGAAGAATAAAAACACAATAGGCAAGTTACAACAACTTACAGGGATATCAATTATCACACAGTCAGATGTGCAAATTTTACTTGGTTTGCTTCATCCTAGAGGAACAGAAAATGCTTCATCATAACAGAAGTTATTTCATAATAGAACATTCATCCCTTATATAACACAAGCCCTTTCAGAGCAGACCAAGCATATTGTTACAAAAGAAAGGAAACTTTTGAAAGGACTGACACTGAAGGTCATTTTTGCCTTTCTTGTTTTCTAAGACTTCACAAGAGCACAAAAAAATTCTAAGCATTAGTCTTTATTATGTATGCAAAAATTAATTTAGAATGATAATGATTTCACCTGTCATATGAAATTAACTCTATGGATAACATTAATAGAATTATAGCTTCTTCCCATTATGTTCTTGCCACAACCAACCAGTAATGCAGGGCTCGACTGATTCCTGAATGGGTATGCATGATAATTGCACAGTTTTTATAACTACCTAAAAGAGGGGTCAGCAAACCTCAGAGCATTTGGGACACCTCTATCTATGTACCTGTTTTTATGTCCCACAAATTAAGAATGATTTTTAAGTTTTTATCGTTTTTTTTAAAAATCAAAATATTTCATGGCTCATAAGAATTATATTAAACTCAAGTTCCAGTGTTCATAAATAAAGCTTAATCAATATATAGCTGCATTCGTTCATTGACAAATCATCTATGGCTGCTTTGGTACAAAAGTCACAGAGTTGAGTAATTGTGACCGAGACCCATGGCCTGCAAAGTCTGAAATATCTATCTGACCCTTCACAAGAAAAGTTTGTGACTTCTGATCTAAAGCAAAATGGATGTTAGAGCATTTTTTCAGTAAGAAAAAAAGTTCAGTGTAGTATATGGAAATATTTTCCCTTAGACTAGCGGAGTTTGCTTGGCACCATGTCCCCCAGATGATATGACTAAGAATGAGTGTGCATCTTACATAACTGTTCCTTGCTGAGTCTTAACAACATTTATCTGACAATTACTGTCACACACTTTCATCTTCTGAATGTCCTCAGAAAAGTAAGTGGGAGGGACATGTGAAAGAAAATAAAGTCTGAAAGATTTTATCTGAAATTTTATCTAGATTATATCTGAAATAATTTGTAGGAAAAATACATGGATCGTATTACTTAAATTTGTGGTTATATTTTGCTTTTAGTTTATAAAAAATGCCGATTTAGTACAAAGGATATTTGGCTTATCACGAGCAACAACTTGAAATCCTTTCTTAGAAGAATATGTAGCATATTGCAAATAAGAATTGTATATCAGTCTTATAACTTAGTATCTATAGTGACGTAGGAAGATGTTGAAGCAAAATCCAATCCGATAGCACAAATATATAGGCATCTGAACAAACTTCTAAGCCCATTGCTTCTGTGGTTCTGGGATGTGGCTTAAACATTTTCATCCATCATTGAAACCTATAGACTTCCAGTGTTAATTTAGAATTGCTGACAGTTGTGTGGGAGGAATGATGTCAAAAATACAGCCATATGCTTTGTACCCCTTAGTTAAATGTCACTCAGGGTTTCCAACACGAGTCTTTTATTGACTGAGATTTCACCTCTGAGGTAAAGACTGGCAGCCAGAATGCCTGGTGGTTTTTGATTTGTTATATGTTTAATGCAGAGTCAAATAAACACCCAAGTCAATCAAGAAATTTCCAAATGTTTTTGAATTTTTAGGGTGCAAAAAAAGGTTTGCCTTTGAAAAGACAGCAAATTTAACTTCATATTACAAGACCCACATCTGTGCCATTAAATCACCATTTTTCAAATAGTTCTTATGTAGAAGATTAAAAAAAAAAATGGTGAATCCTGGCCAACATTCTGACAACATCTTTCCTCAGGGATTTGGAACAAATTTGTTGCCATTAGTCCATAATGTGAATTGATGTCACAGGATATTTTTAGGGAAGAAAAATCTTAAAACAAGTGAGATATTATATTCATCTAAAAAGCTACAGGCAGGAGGTGTTATGGTTTGTGACAAACTGATGTGGTTTTTAAACAAGTGACTCCCAATTTCAAATTCTAACACTTCTTGCAATCCTATTTTCCTGAAACTATAGGTAACTTGTCCATAAAGAACACTGTTAGTTATGTGAGTACCCATGGTGAATACAAATAAATGACTCAATCTATCTTTAAATTAAAACAAACAAACCAACAACAAAAAAACTATGTAAAGATTTATCTAACACTTCTTGCAATCCTATTTTCCTGAAACTATAGGTAACTTGTCCATAAAGAACACTGATAGTTATGTGAGTACCCATGGTGAATACAAATAAATGGCTCAATCTATCTTTAAATTAAAACAAACAAACCAACAACAAAAAAACTATGTAAAGATTTACATAAAAAAAGCCTAAAGTTCTGTATTGGGCATAAATTTTGCTTGTTACCATCAATAAGGGGATATAAAAACAGTGTAGACTCAGTGGAAAATATATCTTTTAAACAGTACATTTAAAATTGATATGTTCAGAAATAAAATGTGACATTATTCAATAATATGATTTTAATGAATTTATTATTTTATCTAGTCACGAAAATGCACTCACAGGCTTTTAAAAAAAATTAATAAATGATGTCAACTGAATTATAAAAGCCCAGAATTAACTTCTCTCTCTATTACTTGACCAGGCAGAGTAATATTGAGTAGATGATGATAATAATGAGAAGGAAGTTACTATTACTAATAAAAGCATCAACTAAACCATTATTAAGGGCTTACTATGTGCTTAACTCTGTTCTATGTAAATACAACTAATATCCCCTAGAAAAGCTCAATCCTAAAACGAGATTGACAATACTTTTATTGATAGAGGAAGATCCATAAGAGAGAACAATTCTCAGATATATTATGCATATCAGTCATTATTGTGCTGAATTTCTCGAATAGAACTGGGTATGGATGTTGGAATAAGAGATTATTAAGTCCTAACTTCCCCTCTTATTAGCTTCAGGTCATTGATTAACCTCTCTGAATCAGTTTCTACCCTATCAAATAAGAATAATGAAAATACCCACATCATATTCTTGTGAGAATTAAAGAGGAAATGTAATTAGAATCATCTTTGAAAAATTTATTGTGAATATAGTTACTGGTTATTATCATGGATATAAAAATATCATATACATAATGTTATATGAGGGTACTTCAAAAAGTTCATGGAAAGATTTTTAATTCTACTTTTCTGTGAACTTTGTACAGTACCCTCAGAAAATAAGAAATATCTTACCAATAAATATGTGGTTTTATTCACACATTCATCAGTTTATTTGATATCTTACTATTTTTCATTATAGAATCAAGTCCTAAAAACTGAAAGAGCAAAACAATTGCTTAGTCTTGCTTTTGTAGGTATCGAAGGCCAGTTAATCAGCACTACTTGGCTGTGTTCTGTATTCGTTCTGTTCAAGTTTTATTACAAACTCCTTTTGTCGTTAAAATTTCAGGGATCATTTCTATGAGTTTAGCTGGAGTTTTAAATACGAGATGATCGATATAAATGCATTTGGAAGTATCAGTCATTTACACAGTGAGAAAGGAAAATAACATTCTTTACTGTATAAATGGAAGCTGAGTGTACTTCATTGGCAGATGCGATACTTATGGAATATTTCAGTGGAATCCTTGGCAGCAGCTGGTGTTAGTCTCTGCATATAGAGTTGTCCCTTAGTATATGCAGAGGATTGGTTCTAAGACCCCACATATACCCAAATCCACAGATACTCCAGTCCCACATTAGGCCCTTTAAAGCCCATATACTTATGAAAAGTTGGCCCTCCGTATATTTGGGTTCCACATCCTGTAAATACTGTATTTTCATCTGTGGTTGATTGAAAAAAAACCTGCATAAGAGGATCCACTAAGTTCAAACCCATGTTGTTTACGTGCCAACTGTAATTCCCAACTGTAATTCTTTTTTTTTTCTTCACAATTATGACTTTTCTATAAGCCATAGTTTGGCAATCCATGACATGTTCACTGAAGACAAAATAATTTTGAGTGGTTCTTCACTGCTAGTTTGATTAATGGTGCAAACCTATATAGAAACAATAATTAGCATCATCCAGCTGCAGCTAAAATATCTGCTTTTGCACAAAAGTTCTAAGTTATTCATGCTTAAGAAATAGATGGAGGAAGATGAAGAAAAGGTGGAAAAATAATAATTTCTTTTCCCATATACTAGGCTATCTGGATCTGTCTGCTTTTCTTATATTTCTACTTATTCCTGTAAGTTTGGGCCCATATGTTCTCTTATAAACAATATATCTTCCTGGTAAATTGGTAAAACCAACTTGGGTGTAACAGAAGAAATGAGAAAGAGCACACATTTAAGGAAATAAAAGAAAAAAGTCTGTTCTTGGAAAAAGTAAAAGCTGTTGTTCACTGGGAGGGGACTGAGAGCAGTGACTGCGTAGGGTGAGGAACAGGAGTATAGTTTAGGGGAGAGAAGCTGAAGTTGTGCTCTTGCCTCTCTCTTGCATTGCCTTGGGATGATAATTTCCTTCCTCCAAATTCCCTAATACCTCAGGTTGCCTTTTATCTTAGTCAAGAAAAATTTTAAATGCCATGAGAGAACAGGCATCTTTATAATTTTGATTATTATATAAAAAGAAAAAAAAGATGAGCCTATACTTTTATTGTCAGCCAAATTTTCACTTAAATATAAGGGCATAATAAAAAATACATTCTCAGAAATTTTGCAAACAAACAAACCTACTTTGAAAACATTCCTGGAAGAAGATTCAAATAAAAGAAATAAATTTAGGAGGCTATTGCAAGATATACAGAAGGAAGCATGATGACATAACTTGAGAAAGTTTGTTGCTGTCTAAAAAGTCAAGAGTAAAACAAAAGAGAAATGGTATCATCATAAAACATCCAGAACTAACTAATAGTTTAGGCAATATTAACACTTGGGCTGGGGTAAGAGGGCAGGGGAAAAAGGGGTATGAGCTTAAGCCAAAGTCAAGTTAGGGAAGAACATAGTCATTGGTGAATATAAGAAGGTGGTTAAAAAATATGAGTATGGGGCAGCAATTGACATAAGAACAAAATAGAAAATATAATTTTTATCTTAGCAGAAAAATAATGCAAGCAACTAAAGAACATATGTACATCTGTATAAAAAAAGTACAAGAAATCAAATTTATGAAATAAAATGACAAAGAATTTCTAATAGGTCAGTAACTACAGTAAAGATAAATTTCACATTAACCAATAAACATCAGAGAATCTAAGAATTAAATAAAATCTCAGAAATCTTATTTGCAAAAAGCACACTAAAACAAAAAGAAAAGCAAAAGGAAGGATAAATTTATACCAAGCCATGGTAGAAAGGAAGAAGACAGGAAGGAAGGAAAAAGGAAAGAAGAAAGAAATCAAGTCAGGAAAGGGAGGAGATGGAGGGAGGAAAGAAGGAAAGAAAGGGAGAGAGGAGAAAGAAATTTTAGTAGCATTTTAATATCCAGCAAAATAGAATGCAAGGCAAAAAATATCATAAACCCAAACAGAGATGAAAGTATACTGCTAAATAAAGTCTACAGCAAGAAGATATAACCCTCCAGACCATGTATAAACTCAAAATATAGCATCAAATGGACAGTAGCCAGAATTGCAGAAAAATTAATGCTCAATCATTGGGTCTATATGTTCTAGAAACTTCTAAGGAAACTGATACATTAAGCAGAAAAACAGAGTTCAAGAAAATTTGATTAATAGAAGTAAATAACCTAATAAAGATTATACATCTATTAATATAATTTTAAAACAATGTAAATAAAATACATTCTGAATAAATGGAAATTTATCTCATGTTCTTAGGCAAAGTAACTCATAAATCATTCAGTTTTATCCCCAATTAATCTATAAAGTTAATACAATTGTGGAAACAAACAAAGACCAACCAATAAGAACAAACAAAGACTATTGATTCAGAGCTTGCTATACCAAGGGCCTCAGCCACCATCACTTTCATTTTGGCAGAAACTCAGAGGCAGGCAGAGGAGTTGGAAAACATTATAAATGGAAAGAAAGGGAAGGTTCAGGAATGCCCTGATTGGAGGCTGTTGGTATGGGGAAGCTATAGATGGAAAAATGAGAAAACAGAGGCAGGCAGAGGAGTTGGAAAACATTATAAATGGAAAGAAAGGGAAGGTTCAGGAATGTCCTGATTGGAGGCTGTTGGTATGGGGAAGCTATAGATGGAAAAATGAGAAACGGGGTATTCTATGTGATTGGTTAGGGGTGCATATTTGGCTTTCTCCAGTTGATCCTAAGTTAGAAATGGAACAAATATTAGGAAAGCTGTCAGTTATTAATCAAGTCAAAGTTGTTTGGAGTCTATTGTTATGAGGGTTATTGTTTGCCGGCCTAGGTTGTTTGCTAGAGATAGTGGTCTGATTTCTCACAAATCTGATTTATAGCAAGCTGGCTTTCTGAGCTAATTACTTTCGATAATGGGTTGTTTATCCAGGTTGGTGGCTGCAGATTGTGGGTCAGAGTTCTATTTTTATATATGGTCTGTGCATTGTTTATTTGTAGATAGAATTTGCAAGAGATTTTAACAAACTTATTAAAAAATTTATGTTGAATAATTTAGGGAACATAGATCATTTAACTCTAAAAATAAGCAAAAGGGAAGGACTTGTGTTAAAATGCATACTCAAAGTCGCATTAATAAAAACAATATGGTAATACAGTAGGTCCAAACTAAACATATAAAATAGAATAGATATTTCAGAAATAGTTTCATGTTTGGAAAATTAATACTTCATGACAAAAATGACACCACAAACAATTGGTAAAGACCAACATGCTCAGCAAGTGGCACTGAAAAAACAGTTTCATTAAGAAGAAAATAAAACTGGACCCTTATCTATGAGCATAGAAATGTCAATGACATATCTATAAATTTAATAGAAAACCACAAGGAAAAATACCTTTTAAAATAAAACTGCAAGAGTACAAATCATAAAGTGAATGAATAAATGAATAAACAAATAAATAAGTAAAGCACCACAATTAGTTATATTTTCTTAGTGAAGGGAAAAAAGAAATTTTAATAAATGAATCTGACATTAAGAGAAGATACTTGCAATTTCTAATTTATAAAACCAGTAATTGATAAGATCTAAAATATACCAGACTATCACAAAGAGAATGTCAAGAATCCAAATAAAAATGATCAAGGAACAAAAAGAGGGAATTTATAGATGGAAAAAGCCAAAAGGCAATTTTTATGGTCTAAATGTGTCCCCCCAAAATTCATACATTGAAACTTCATTGCCAATGTGATAGTATTAAGAAGCGGGGCCTTGAAGAAGTGTTTAAGTCATGAGGGAAAAGTTCCCCTTAATGTGATTAGTGCCCTTATAAAAGAGGTTGAAGGGAGCTGTCTCCCTTCCGTCCTGTGAGGACACAGAAAGAGATGCCATCTTTGCAGAAGAGAGAGCAAGTCCTTACCAGACACTGAATCTGTTGGCACCATGATCTTGAACTTCCCAGCCTCCAGAACTATGAGAAATAAATTTCTATTATTTATAAATTATCCAGTCTAAAGTATTTTGTATATAGCAGCCTAAATGAATTAAGACAGTGAGAAAGCATGTCAATAAATGTTCATATTTATTGAGAGAAAATAACAAGATATCACTCTCACCCAGCAAACTGGCAAAGATTAGAAAGTGTGTATTGCTAAGTGTTGATGTATGGGCCTGTTGGGCATACAGAAACTCTCATGTACTGCTGACATGAGTACAGACAGGTGCAGCCATTCTGAAGAGCAATCTGGCAGTTCTTAGTCAAAATCAGTACATGTGTAGATAACTTCTGATCTGCCAATCTCCTTTCTTGTAATATATCACATAGAAATGCTTCCATAAAAACATATTCATATGAGGATGCTCATCAAAGTGTTGTTTGCATAGCCAAGAATTGGAGACAACCTTGATAGTAACCACTCAGGAAATGGTTATGTCAAACATTAAGGATACTCACTGTGGAACACTACACAATAGTAGAAGGACCATATTAAATGTGACCACAGCAACATAGTAAAAGATACTGCTGAGTGGAGGAAAAAAGAAAAAGAAAAACAAATATATAGAAAAAAAAACACACAATTATATAATCCATATGCATTTTATGAGAACACAAAAATAAAATCAAGCACTCTAAACACACTAAAATAGTTGCATATGAGGAAGCATAAAAGGATGAGTTTTAAAGAAATGAGTAAATTAATAAATGAAATAAAGCCACCTAATGCAAGCCAGCAATGACAGAGTTTTATCAATTAAAAAGCTATAGTAACTCAGAGTTATGCACTTGAGCACCCATTGAATACATGCATATAAACTAAAAGAATTTATTCTGCATTATCCTATCAAATAGAACACTAATCAAGACCCTAATGAGAGGGTGGTGTAGTCAAAGTATGAGTACCAGCGATATTATTATCAGTAACTCTGAAGACCGATCACATGAGAACGGGCAATACTGGAGCCCATACAAAAGAAAGATAGGGAGTTATTACTACACATGTAACGCTGTAGAAATGCAATGGAAAATATCATTTTTTCTGGAAACAAAACAAAATTAAACACAAACGAACAAAAAACTCAGAAAGAGCGAGCCACAGATCACCTTACCTGATTAATTTCACCTATCCTCCAAACTGATAACCTATGGATGAATGAGCAAGGGAGTTTCAGGCTGTTTACATGTTCCCTCCGAGATCCTATCAGAGTATGAATCATCTTGGTTAAGCTGATGACTCACTCACAGCCAGATTATTAATAACGGCCCTTAGATATTTGCAGAAAGGGACAGATTTAATAAAGAGTATTTTTATCTTTCTTTCCTGGAAATTTAAGAAAATCAATAAATTCACTTCTAAACAATTTACGAGTGAAATATAAATTTTGAACAATTGCATCTGCTTCGTTCAAGCATTTTCTGTCAACATATGCCTGCACCATTTGTCTTTAATTCCATCAAATACCTATTAATTGTTTGGGCATGACACTGTACTGGGTGCTAAGAATAAGACTGTGAGAAAGTTTTGATTATTTCCTGGAGGAACTCACAGATACACACGTATTTCATGCACAATAATTAGAACCAAAATTTTAAATAGAAAACAAACAAACAGGAAAATCCCATTACCGAGTGAAGAGAGGGAACTAGGTAGATAGAATACTATATGCAAAAACAGAAGTTTGAAAGAGCTGGACTGGTTAATAGAATGTCGAGATTTTTTTTTCCTAGCACAGGGACCAGAACTTGGGAGAGAGTCTGAAAAAGGGGTTATTATTGTAATTGAGAATGGATTATAAATGGTTTTGGATCACATGACCATCTAACCTCACCAGAAGAAAACAGAAGTATCTCAGGTTTTAAACAGAGAATGACAGGATCCACTTTGCATTTTTGAACAATGAACCCTTTTTAGGCTGAGAATTAGGGTATAGTATAAATATCGTCAGAAGGCCAAATAGTAGGTGCATTTCATCTCAAGAGAGAGAGAATATACTCCTGTTATTTCCCCACTCACCCTAAGTACGCCTTAACTCATTCCTTTTAAAAATGTGCATTTTGAAATTTATTCATATCTCACAGACGTATCCTAAATCCTAAATATTTACCAAACCACCCAGCTTAGTATGAGTTTCATTTCTCTGCTGATCTGTTTCAGGCTGGTTTTTACAGTACGCCTTAACTCATTCCTTTTAAAAATGTGCATTTTGAAATTTATTCATATCTCACAGATGTATCCTAAATCCTAAATATTTACCAAACCACCCAGCTTAGTATGAGTTTCATTTCTCTGCTGATCTGTTTCAGGCTGGTTTTTATTACCATTCATTTATTTCATAATTTTTGCACTTGAAAAAGTTATCAATAATTAGGTTCTTGTGTTTGTTGTACAAGGTATGGCAAGGAAAAAGCTAGAGGCTTGTAGCTTTCTAGCAAGTGACTTTATTTCTTTCCCTCTAATTTCTGCAGTTTTCTATTAAAAGAAACAAAGAAAGGAAAGAAGAGCAGAGGAGTGGGGAGGAGGTGAAAGGAAGAGCAAGCAAATTGGCTCAAATTTTTTAAAAGAATATCTTGACCCTGTAAAATGTGTATTGAAGTAGAAAAAGTAGGGTAAGTTATTTTCTTAGGCAGGTTAGTCTTGTAATGTGCCTAAAAGTCCCGAACAAATTTCTTTTGTTACATGTAAATTCAACCAGATTTTTTTAGTTTCTAGTTTACTTTTAGAAAAAAATGTATGATGTCTTTATACTTTGATGTCCACCCCCTCATTCCATCCCTTCACTTCAGTTCTAGCTAGCATATTATCTATTTATTTATTTATTACTTTTTAAATTTTTTTAAAAATTTATCAATATACCATATAGTAGATTTTAATCTCCCTTTACCAATTCCCCCCTTTTCCTCCCTCCCTGTCCCCCTTCCCTCCCATCAACATCATATCTGTTAACTTATTTTAACAAGTTCAAGGATTTACTGTAATTGTTGTGTCCTTTTTATTTCTCCGGTTTTCTTGTTTGTATATTTACTTATTTTTTTTTATTAGCTCCCAGATATATGTGAGAACATGTGTTATTTCTCTTTCTGTGCCTGGCTTATTTCACTTATTATAATTTTCTCTTATCCCATCCATGTTAGCTCGCATATTATCTAGATTTAGACCTTGATTTGTTGTCACCACTTTGTCAAAAAAACTTTTTAGAATAGTTTGGATTAGAAACATCATCAATAAGAACAAGTTAATATATACTTTACAGGCACTGTTTCAGGAACCTCCTCTGAGGTTTATTTGGCTGTTTATATACTAGTATGATTAGATGATAAAGATACAATATAATAGAGTTTATGTTACAAAATATTGATAATTTACTGCCACATTATTATGTTTTTTGCTAATGTAAGCTTATTCAATAACATTGGGAAGTACACAAAATATAAACAATATGAATAATCTAGTCTTCCCTCTTTGGTGACACCCTTTAAATAATCATTCCAGTCTTGATTTTATTTACTTACATATCTTGTGAAATAGAATTTTCTTTTTCTTACCAAAAATCACAGACATTTTCTCATATAATAAAAACAAATCTCTTCAAAGCATATTTTTCAGGGATGCAAACTATTCTATAATAATGGATACTCTCAACTGAAAAACCCTATAGCATAGAAGTTCTGAACCTGGGCTCCAGAGCCAGACTGCCTGAGCTTTAAACACTACCTCATCACTGTTGACATGTGAACTCGAACAAATTCCTTAATATCTTACTGCATCAGTTTCCACACATGAAAAATAGAGAAAAAAAATACCTACTTCATGGGTTGGTCTTCTAATTAGATGATTTTATATGTTTAACCAATGCCTGGAACATGATACCACATAAACATCAGATACTATATCATTTATTTTTAAAATTTCATATTGTTACACATTTGGGTTGTTTCCAACTTTATGGACTTTTGAATAATGATATTTTTAACAAAATTGAACATAAATTTTTCTAAGAATATGATAGCCAAATGATTTGTGATTTTGATGTATACTGCAAAATTATCTTTTAGAAAATTATGAAATTTATACTACTATCTCTCAGCTTGAGAGAGACTGCTTTATAAACATTATAAGGGCCTATCATTAAGTAGAATACATTTTATTGGTAGCAAAATTAGATGTTTATTTGTCTTACTAGTAATTTATATTTTTCATTTTTTAAATTGCTAAGTCATAGTTTTCTTTTAGACATATTTTATTATAGTTTCAATATTTTATATGATATTTAGTTTGCCATATTATTGGCAAAATTTGTCCAGTTTTTTATACATATTTGACTGTCTTGAGTGAATTATCTCATTTAATGTTTTTTGCTTGTACATTTAAATATTATATTGTTTTTTCAAATTTCTGTGCTTTCCTGGCATATTTGTAATTATCTCATTTTAGCTTATCTGTTTCACTTGTTTTACACTACTTCTTAAAAATACCATAAATTTGGACTTTATTTCAGTCGAATCTGTCCTCTAATAGTGAAATTTAATCCACTCACATTTATTGCTTTAATTACTAAATTTGGTTTATAATCTCTCATCTTTTTTATCTTGATGTTATGTATATTTTATTGTTTCCTCCTGTCTCCTTAATTTTACTAAATGTAGTTAGTGGTTTTATTCCATTTTTCTGTGTAGGAAATTACATCCTTTATTATAATGGTTAGTATTAGTTAAGTCTATCAGGGCTTCTTAAACAAAATTGTATTTGGGTAAAGCCCTCACTGGAACTTCGGTTTCCTACTAAAATATGTATGAAAACCAAAAGCAACCCATGCCAGACAAAAGGATTCTGGTATATTTGAGGAATATTCCACTACCTCTACACAGTAGCTGGCTTGAATAATTATCTATGTATGCTCTGTCACAGGCATAACTCAGGAAACAAATTGATTGGGGAAGAGGAAGCGAGAAACTCTACAGACTTTCTTTCCTGCCCGACTGACACAAAACCGTCGACTCTAAACCACTGGGGAAATTAAACAGCTGCTCATTGGAAATGGAGGGAAATGTGATAAAATAAACAGAGAAAAACTGATATGTCCATACTCTAGAGAAATGTTGCTTCTCTAGAAGAAAAATAGTAGGTGAAAAATGAATTATCCTTTATAATAAAAAGCGATCTATCCAGCAGGACCACAACACGATGTTTTTCAGCTGAAGAAAGACTTATGTATCGAGATTAACAGTACCTTTACATAGCAGATGAAATTCATGAAAGAAATTAACATCTGAATTTTTTCTGGCAGTTTTTAATAATGAAAAAATTCAACAGAAGGACAATTTACAGTGTTTGTTTAGTTGCTTTCCTCTTTTAGTAATGGAGTTAGTTGCAAAGGTATGACCATGGTATAGGGAAAACAAAGGTATTTCAGGAACCCAGACTAGCAGCAGTAGAGCTGTCATGCTTTTAGGCCTAAAATGTTTGGTTACCAGAAACCAAAGAAAAAACCGATGGATAGAGCAGACTACATTGAGAGATCAGTGGCCTTTGGTCAAGGGCACAGCCAGGTTGAGGCAACCTCAAAGTGAAGGAGTCAGGGAAATCCTGTTTTCACTCTCGTCCCTCCCTAAGACTTCCTGTTGTGGCTTGAGAGGTGGAAACACATTGATGTAATTCATGTAGTTCAACCTCTAGGGTAGAGAACAGGTGGAGAAGATGGAGAATAAATCTACTGGGGCACATGGAAGATATCCTGCTCGGGGACGTACAATTTTATATTGTTAATTTCTACTCGGTATATAAAGTACAGTAGTAGTCAATACTAATGATTACTGGGCTTAAAGCTATTCATCCTCATGTACAAAACTAGCTTGAAAAGCCCACATTCCCACCTTATTAAGAATGAAACAGTAAATATTATTTTTTATTATGTTACCTTTTAAGCTAATTGGCTTCTTTGCTAAGAGGTGGATGTGTTCGCTTAAAAA
>NW_007729721.1:198795-200534 GCF_000696425.1 Galeopterus variegatus
GATACAGGGCTCACTCAGATAATTCAAGATAATCTCATTTTGAGATTCTTAACTTGATTACTTCTGCAAAGAACTCTTTTTCCAAACAAAGTCACATTCACAGGTGACAGGGATTTGGACATGAACATTCTTTTCTGAGGTCATCATTGAACGCTACAGCCACCACCTGCCTGAGAAATAGAATGCCAATGATCCTTTGTTCAGGTACTCTCTGCACTGAAGCATAGGAAGGATACAGGGACCATGGGCACACTAGTTTTCTTTGACTTCCTCCTTTCTTGATGTTATGTGGAACCTCCCCCTTTCATTAAATCATTTGATTTAATTTAGGGATTGACATAAGGCCAGTGTGATTAGAACATACTATGAAAGAAAGTGTGTGGCATAAGATGAGTTTGTAGAGATGAATAGAGACTAGATGATGCAGCATCTTCGAAGCCATAAGAAAGAGTGTGGATTTTATTCAAAGTGCAATGGTGTACTTACAACTAGTGAAAGTTGTCTACATTTTTTNTATATATATATACTATACTCTGGTTCCAAAGAAATGGAATCATAGAATAGTATGTAATTAGCAGGAATCAGAGCTCTTAACTTGAGGCAGCATTTGCATTGACATCGAAGCCAAAGATTTAGCGTAAGTGTATGCCATTAAGACAAATCAGAGAGTTGTGCAGAATCATCAAGTGCTGTGCAATTGATCTTGTGGGGGAAAGCTAGAAAAAGAAAACAGCTCTCCTAAAACCTGTGATTTTCTAATTCTTCATTTAGCAAGTACATATGTTGTGTATTCACTCCCACAGGATCTTTTATTAAAAATAGTCAACGTTATATCTCCCCATATCTATTTGCCAAATGTGTCTTGCAAGAAAGAATGGGGGATGATGGTTATGGTGAAGATGATAATAAAGTTTACCATTTAATGAGACATGTATGTCTCTGATTCTGTAATGAGTGATTTACACATACTGCTGAATTAGCCTTACAATAATTCTATTAATATCTCCAATTCACAAACTCACAGGAGATTGTGAAGTAAACTAAAATTCCATCATATTGTCAAAATTATCATATTCCATTGCATAAGTCAAAAGCAACATAATATTTTACTGGCTGACCAGTATACTTTTTTCTTTTAAAACTACTTTAACTAATACATAATGAAATGATTGTATTTTAGAGGAGAAGGAGTTAATTAAATAATCTTGAGAGTGAAAGTCCTAAAACTCTGCTACATTCATCTCTACCATTAGGTACTATGTTATTTTTCTAGAGCTGCTGTAAAAAATTACCACAAATTGGGTGGCTTAAAACCACAGAAACTTATTCTCTTACAGCTCTGAAGGCCAGAAGTATTAAATCAAAGTGTCAACAGGGCCACACTAGCCCTAGAGGTTCTAGAAGAAAAATCCTGTCTCTTCCAGCTTCTGGTGGCTGTAAGGATTCCTAGACTTCCTTGACCTGTGGCCACATCATCCCATCTTTGCCACTGTCTTCATGTCACTTTCTTTTCTGTTTCTGTCTTCTCCTTTTCTTTCTCTTATAAGTACACTCGTCCTTGGATACAGGGCTCACTCAGATAATTCAAGATAATCTCATTTTGAGATTCTTAACTTGATTACATCTGCAAAGAACTCTTTTTCCAAACAAAGTCACATTCACAGGTGACAGGGATTTTGACATGAACATTCTTTTCTGAGGTCATCATTGAACGCTACAGCCACCACCTGCCTGAGAAA
>NW_007729721.1:201458-204563 GCF_000696425.1 Galeopterus variegatus
TTTTTTCCACATTTCATTATGGCATCTCCATTGTGTCCATATACGTTATTGAGTGTTCAGGTTTAAGAATGTTTTATTCATTTCTTGTCTAGATGCAATCCTGGGACTTCATTTTTTAATTTTTTAAATTTTTTAAATTTTTATTTTTTGGCAGCTGGCTGGTATAGGAATCCAACCCTGGAGCTTGGTGTTATTAGCGCCACACTCTAACCAACTAAATAGCCAGCCCAATCCTGGAACTTTGAAAGTATTACTGGGTAAAATGAGAAGATTTTCCATGGGGGCTGACATGGGTTCAATGTTTTTCCCCTCCAAAGCTCATGTGGAAGACTAAAACCCAATGTGGCAGGGATGAAATATGTGGCCTTTAGGAGGTCATTGGATATTAAGGTATCTGCAGTGGTTATCACGGTTGTGGACTGGTGGCTTTATAATGAGAACACATGAAACACAGTCTCGCCTAGACTGTGTTGCCACTTGACTCTGTAGAGGAAGGCCCTCACCAGAGGTGTTCCCTGGACCTTGGACTTCCCAGACTTCAAAACTGTAAGAAATAAATTTACTTTTTTATACATTACTCAGTTTCAGGTATTCTGTTATAAGCAACAGTAAACAGACTAATACAGGTGCTGATGCAACATGAAGAGAAGATATATTTACAATGTTTCCATGTCCTGCAATTCTCATATTCCATTCACCTTTTTAACTGGTTTTCATTGCTAACAGCTTTAGTGCTAACTGGTTTTGCTGAAAGGATGAATAAGCCGTTCTTGTTGCAGGGACAGGGTGAGGGAACTCTGTCAGCATTTCCAATTTTGCTATTGTTTCCCATTTTACTTCTAAACCTTAGTAGACTGCAGAGGGTACTTAAGCACGTATCCCCTATCACCCTCTAATTCCCACTCTATTCTATACATGTTTGTTGTTGCCTTCATTGTTGTTAAATCATCATCCTTTTTCCTCCTTTCTTAGCCTTCTCCCAAATCAGATCATGACCAGGTAACCACACAATCCACACGCCTCCTCTCCAACAGTTTCTAGAGTCCCATTTCATCCCTCAACTAGTCAATGATTAATTAAAACACAGAGAAATTTTACACAGCTGTACACTTTATTCCTTGCCTAAATATATAAATATTCACATTTTTGAGCTTCAATTTCACTCACCACTTCACAAAATATACTGATTTCAGTGTTCTTATAAAATGTTAAAGTTTATTTTATGTTACTGTTCAATGTTTGCACAGTTGTCTGGATGGGGCCCTCCATCTGTCCATACAAAGGAACAGATATTCCACATTATGTCAGTGGGTTGTTTCCAATGACATGTGGATTCAGATGGAATGTGAAAATGAGGCTGCAGAAAGTTTGATGCATATGTGCAAAGAGAAGAAATATTTGTGTTAATATCTTATTATCTGACTATTAGCAACATATGTTGGTCCATCCACTGTAAATTTTTAAGAATTTCATAGGAAGCTACAGTCTCTGAAATACATGTATATATCTATTGAAATTTACAAAATACATGAGTGTACATCACCAAAAATAGCAATTACACATAAAAAAATAGAGAGATATGGGCATATGTTAGGGCCAGTATACATAAATTATCTACCGCCTGAGAGATCTGAAGAGTTTTGAGATATCACAGTATATGTGTATATGGCGTTTGGCAGTGTTTGGCAGGTTACTAAAACTTGGCTGCAACATTCATATTCTTTAGTCTGTAGAATATGGATGCCGATATCTTCCTTTGCCAGGACTACTATCGATATTAAATAAATTTACATATGCAAAATATCTGACATACAGAGTAGTTGGCTTATATGTTAATTCTCTGCCATCCCTACCTCAACCAGGATGCAGACATGGGGTTAATATTATAAATTCAGCAGTACAAGATTTGTGTCCTGAAAGTGACTATGTCAAGGTGGCTGTAAAAGCCATAGTTAAAAGGATGGCAAGCATTTTACAGTCTGTGGTGGTATCTATGCATATGGCAACAGTAATCGTTTTTCTTAAAATGAAAAAGTTAATGACATAAATAGAACAAAATGCCCAATTAATATATTCTAGCTTAAACTTGCTTCAGAAATAACTTTTTACAATTTTTTAAAAATTATTTTTAGGGGTGATCTATTCAAGAGGTTCTTTCATTTTTTTTTTGGTTAATGTTTCATTTTTAAAAAGTCAAATCAGTAGTATTTGTGCAGATGTTATGCATCAAATTAAACACAAGTATCAGAGAAATATATGTATAATTATTTGGTGTGATATTTTCATAAGCAATGCCAGTGACTCTTAACTGTGAAATTTTCAGGCAATGTGGCAACGTGTGATTAAATTTGTATACTTTGAGGATACATGATAATATTTTTATGCATTTATTTTAGATTGTTTGCTGATTCACATAATCTACTGAATTATAAGGTCATGATACCTGATCAATGTCGCTAGGAATAACAGCCAAATATGCCCTCATCTTATTGAACTCTCAGCAAAATTTTACACTTTGAACACCTCCCCCACTTCCACTTAGTGAAACAGGTTATTCTCTAGCCTTCCGTGTCTCTACACACTCATGCTTTCTTCCTTCCTTGCTAAACACTCCTAAGTTTTTTTGGTTTTGTGGGTTTTATTTGTTTGTTTGTTTGTTTTAATAGGATCCTATTTCTCCACCAGATCTCTAAATGTTGCAGTGCTCCTGGTCTCTGTTGTGAATACTCTTCTCATTTTATACCCTCTATCTAGAAAATTTTGTCCAGTTCTGTGGTTTCAAAGGCCATCTTTAGGCTGATCAATCTTAAATTTGTATCTCTAACACTTAGCTCTTTCTTACCCTCCAGACAAATAACCACATAGCTTCTTGGTATCTCCACCTAATATCTAACATTTCAAATTTAATATTTCCAAAACATGTTGCAAAAATTCTCTCATCCAACTCACTTATCACAAAGTTTTCCCTCTCAATATAAAAGATACAATAAGTTGCTTAGACCAAAAATGTGTAATTCATTCCTTATTCATCTTTATTTATTTACTTATTTATTTATTTGCCACTGGTTAAAGTTGGCCCTGCCTCCAAAAGTATCTTTTTTTTTT
>NW_007729721.1:205468-213132 GCF_000696425.1 Galeopterus variegatus
TTTTTTTTTTTTTTTTTTTTTTTTAAAGTTGACCAGTAAGGGGTTCTTAACCCTTGATTTGGTGTTGTCAGCACCACACTCTCTGAAGTAAGCTAACCAGCCATCCCTATATAGGGATCCAAACCTGTGGCTCCGGTGTTATCAGCACCACACTCTCCCAAGTGAGCCACGGGCCGGCCGCTGAAGCTTACCATCTTCTAAATGACAGACATGTATTACCTATACAATAATCTTCTAACTGGCTTTGTTATCCTCACTTTTGCACCTGACACTCCCCACCACCAGAATTCATCATCCACAGAGCAGCCAGAATTTTTCTAAGGGACAAATTTGGTCATGCAACTTCTCTGCTTCCAGTGGCTTTCCATTATACATAGATAAAAATTCAAAATCTTTGCCTTAGAATTCCTTTTATCTAATCTCTGTAGACTTTGTCCTGATATCTTCTAACTTTAAATGTTGCAAAGAAGGAATCCTGAGAGCTTTACATGACCCGGCTCTGTTGTTTCCTACTCTCTAGGCACATTGGTTGTCTTTCTACTGCAAACTTTTACTTCTATGTCTCAGGTTTTGTTTTTGTTTTTCTTTTTTTTTTGAATGTCCTTTTCATAAGAAAGAAAATAATAGCCACCAAAAATTAACTACTGTTATCATCTTTGTGTATTTGCTTCAAGATTTCTTGAAAAATAATCACTTTATTGATTAGTAAAACATAATAGATGCCTATTATAAGGATATTAAAGAACACAGAAAAAAGGTAAAATGTAAATGAATGCATTGAATTCTAGAAATTATTTTTGTTGGATTATGTTAACATCTTTCTAGACATATTTCTACATGAAGAATATGAATAGACTAGAAGGACAAATAGAAAAATAGACAAATAGAAAAATCATTGGGTATAAATACCTTCACATGAGACCATATTATAAATACTGCTTTAATAAAAATATTTAGTTTAATCTCACTTGAGTTTTAATATGAGAGAAAGTAAAAATTGAAGGAAGTATTGAAATCCAAATAAATGTTTTGATAACAGGCAAATGTGATGGCTTTTGAGGCTAGTCTGCCTCCTCCTTGTGATGTTTCACTTCAAAGCTGGGTCAGCTAGTCTGTGTTTGCTTAGCAGCAAGAAGACACTGATACCTGACACAAAACCACTTCTCTGGCACTGGTGCTTCCATTTTTCCTAGTTGCATAGATGTTCCTTTCCCCTTTGATCTTATAAAATATGTAAAGCGTTACAGGCATTGCTTTCCTGTACTGGAATACTGCTCATCCCAGACTTTGAGATAATGAGATTTACAGTGATCACATGTATGCTACTAATTCTTTTAATCAAGTTTGGTGTATGTTTGTTTGTTTCCCAATACGTTTTACTTTATATGTGCACTGCTTACTTCTAGCATTAAATGATGCCTCCTTTGTGGTCTCTTTTAAGGTTCTTTGAAATGTAAATGCCCTGAGTTCTTTCATGATTTAGCGTATCTTCCTATTGCTCCTTCCTTAACATTCTTTTAGCAGAATGCATTATTCTTGGTAAACTAATTCTTTTTCTCTTATATTTGTAGACCTTGTCTTAAATTCTTCTAACTCTAACTGTTGCAAAGAAGAAACCCAAAGCCACAACCTTAACATTCTTTTAGCAGAATGCATTATTCTTGGTAAACTAATTATTTTTCTCTTATATCTGTAGACCTTGTCTTAAATTCTTCTAACTCTAACTGTTGCAAAGAAGAAACCCAAAGCCACATTGAATTTTCCCCCATTATATTTCTTAATTCTTTTTTTATAATTTTTGGCTAGGATGCAAAAATATTTCCTTATCGTTGAGTGCAATAACTTAACTAGTGTACAACTGGTATTTGTGTTGAAGAATTTTGCATCAACTTTTTCTGACACTTAACATGTTCTTTTGATATGATACTTAAACATTCTTTTAATTCAAATAAATTACATAATATATCTACCTTTGATTTCAGTTTTTTGGGGCTCTCTATTTCATGGCACCAGTTATTCTTACATTGGATCATTTTGTATATTTTCTATTTCTCATAGGTTACATTCACATTCTTTAATCTACTTACTTATAACTTTAATCTGTAATTACTACTGTCAAGAGTTAATTGTTAGTATTTTAATTTTTAGGCTTATTTATTCTGTTTCTTAATTTTTCTAATTTATATATGGTATTAGGACACTGCCTTTGATTCCTTTCTTTTGTTTTCAAATCTTCTCTTTCATTTAATATTGTTTTATTATCAAGTACAGTTTGAGGTATTGTTTTATCAAATTTATATTCTTATTAACTAGTAATGAAGCATAAAATGATCAAGAGCATTTACCTTCTGTTCATAGAAAAACGTTTCTTCTAGACATTTTTGCCTTTTTTCTTCCTTCCCTCTTTCCTTCCTTCCTTCCCTCCTTCCCTCCTTCCCTCCTTCCCTCCTTGCCACCTTCCTTCCTTCCTTCCTTCCTTCCTTCCTTCCTTCCTTCCTTCCTTCCTTCCTTCCCTTCCTTCCAGTATATCAGGGCTCATCCTGTAGTTTCCAAAGAAAAAACTGGTCTCCAACTCGTGTAAATAGAGTCATGTTCTGCAAATCAATATCAGGGCTCATCCTATAGTTTCCAAAGAAAAAACTGGTCTCCAACTCGTGTAAATAGAGTCATGTTCTGCAAATCAAAATGTGTCAGAAAAGTAGTTTGAAGAAAACTGCAGAATGAGGGTCTGCTATTTTTTTTTGGCCTGTGTTATATCCACTGTTGTGTGACCAGGGAAATGGAGGAATGAGCAGGAAAAATCAATTGAAACAATACTTTCTCTTATGAAAGTTAAAAATTTTTTTTCTATACACCTGGAAAATGAGATATATGGATATATGTATATAACTTTTTCTGGGAGGATTGTTGAGACTATGAAACATTTCTCCAAGTTAGTGTTTAACTAACGATACGGTTTTCACTTACTCTTTTTGGCAAGGGGAATTAGTGAGAATTGCCAGAGTTTTGTCAACTCTTAAGACTTCTGTGAAATCTCTTTTCAATATATTTGTATGCATTGCTAGTTTCCTGGTCATAATCTTTAAGAGTATTTCAGGAGGTTGGGTCCCCTTTTTTAACTGGTTTCCGATGGTGCTTTTTTTGTCCCCATTTTGATAGGCATCAGGATAGAAAAATGGTCCAAAGGATTTTCTATCCTCTAAATCAGTGGTGAAGCCTGCCTAAGTAATATTGATTTCCCTAATATGAATAAGTGTCTGTGCCCTCTGTTACTGTGTAGGTTGGCTGCCTCCTTATGCTAAGAAAAATTAGTTATTTATGTATTTTTCCAACTCTGACCTTTTACCTTATAAAGTCAGTTACAGCAAGACTTGAGCAAAAAGTGCGAAAAGGAAGATTTTTGCTGTGAAAAATACCTTCCCTTACTTTATAGCTTCTTACAATTTCCAGCTTAGGCCCATTGGCATCAAAAGACAGTCTGGAATAGAGGAAAGGCCACAAGCCATTTAATTAAAAAATCATCCTGAATAAAATCTTCCACCACTGCTTGGTACTCTTAAATTCTTATCCCTTGACCTGTGTGGAGATTTCATGGACAGGAAACGTAATGAGAACATAATTTAAGGTTTGCTGTTGTCCATAGTTTGGTTTGCACAAAAGATCTTATAGATAGGGGTTTGTTATTATGGTCAGACGTCCTTTACTTACCTTGGCCTAATGAACTGTTTTCATTTTTCTATAGGGATAATCACAGGTATAGACAAACAATACAGATGGATGGACTGCAAAGTCAAATATGGAAATGCCAATGGCTTTATATATCATACACATTTATTGATATGCAGTAACTGCTTTAATAGGTATAGCAGACTGTGTGTGTTCATTGTGGTCTATCTATAGATTGATAAATACCAGATATATTCAATCCATCAAACAGAATAAATAAATTCCTCACAAAGGAGCATCTTGTGACTATGGAAAACTTAAAATGTGAATACTTGGGCAAACAGTTCTTGACTAGCTTGTGGAGTATTTAGAGTGAAAAAATCATGATGATTATTACTAATATTTATAATTTCTAACTTATTGAGCACATTAACTTGTATAAAAAGACTATCTAGGAATGTCTAATGATACATTAATGACAGATTGTTCTGTTCAGAATTACAAACACCTTCATGAAAATATAGCATTGATCATGACCTCCAAAAATATAAGAGAACTTAAGATTTTCCCAGCAGTGACATTAAGAATGATATTCTTCTTAATTATACTGTACTTTCTCCGAGGCCTTTGACAATCTTGCTGACATTTTTTTTCCTGCTTCCTTCTTTGTTCAACTTCTGAATGTTATTTTCTATAATATCTTTTTTATTGTGAATTGTTATGAAAGTGCTTGACTTTTAACATTGAGACAACAGAAATTCAATGTGTATTTTTAGTCAGACTCTATTCTCATTTCATACCCACTTAGGCTCTCTTGTGTCTCTGTTTATTGATATTTTAGGCCAATTGACAGAACAAATTAATAGGAAACTACTTCTTTTAAATTATTTAGGCCTTAGTTTTATTTTAGTAAGTTTTAAATCATTTTAGCAGCAAGTTATTATTCACGGGGGACTAAAGACTATAAATACTTCAAGTTTTATACCTGTCCAAGTAAAAAGTTATTTTTCCTTGTTGAAGAATATTTACATAGTTAAACAGAAAAAATTTATCTGAAAGGCCAAAAGATTCATCTAACTTTCCTTTTTACCTACCCCTACAGGGGACCAATGCAGTTGAACTGATGTGGCTTACAAGACAATGAATAATTACATTTTTTAATTTATTTAATGTGAGAAGTCACTGAAGTTACACATGTGAAAAGTCCACACAATAATTCAATTGTAAGGTAGTGTTTCCGATTAGGTTTCTAGAAAGTGTTTAGTAACTTAATAACAGGGTTTTGTTACATTGATGGAGCATTGCATCTAGACTCAGATATTGCTATTGAAATTTAATAAAAACCAATAATTTAAAAAATGTGAGATTTCAGAAAATTTACTTAGGGCCACCACCACTTCGTAAAATCTAATAATTCTGCACTTTTGCTATTCTAATTAATAAAGCTCCTTGAATTGGACTGATGGATCTCCCTACTATTATGTTTTATCCTCCGGAGATATTGATCTGTGAAACTCTATTTTACTGATTATTATTTGGTGTGCAGTGTTCTGGAAATATTCCTCCCTCTTTCTTCTGATTTTCTGGAGAGATGACACATGTATATTGGTCCTACCTCTAACACATGAACAGCAGCTAAAGAGACTTTGAGTTGTTTTTTTGTTTGTTTGTTTGCTTTCCTTGGCCATATTTAAGTTTTTCTTACAATCATGAAGCTGCTTCTATTTATAATTCATAAAATATCTTTATTCCTATGGTTAGTCTCTTTGTCTTATTTATTTTCCTAATGTCATAAAAATTAACATGCACACAAACTCTAATTCCACATTTTACCCATATACCATGTATTTTGGGGAAGTTTTTTTGGAGACTAAATTATAATAAACTAACACACTATCAAAAAAGTTCCAGACTCAGAAAGGTGCTCTGAAACAACTTTAATTTAATTAGCTGAATTATTTAAGAAGAACATCTTTTGATGTACAAATGCTGCTCCTGGGAATTTTTGTGCTAAATCTGGCAGCAGTAGCACAGAAGCACCTTTGTAACTTCTAAATTAAAACAAAAAGAAAAGGATGAAGAAAAGAAAACAAAAAGGCCTACACAAAATCAAATAGCATAACATTTCTTAAATTAAAAATTAAAGCTTTGCGTTTCCATAAATAGATTAAATAAGAGAAGCCAAAATATTACAGCTGGTTTGGGCTTCAACAACAAATAATAATATATGATGACAATAACAATGACTCACATTTGTTTTATTCATTATGGTTTGCACACAATTCTTTAAAGGAAATCTTATATTTAATCCTGGGAACAAGTCTGTGAGACGGGCATTAGTAAATCCTGAGGTGACAAATGTGGGAATTAACTAAGAGGAGGTCAAGCAATCTAAGTTCACAGAGACCAGTAAGCCTGATAGCCTAATCTGCTGAATAACAATACTCATTATTTCCAGAAACTGATAGTTATCACTTAATTTGACATTTTCCATACCTACGAGGTATTAGCTCTAGCACTTGATGACACTTTTACTTTGTAGTATATATTATTCTATCTTCGTTTGATAATCCCTTAAATTATCTTTGGTCACCATGGTAGGTAGAATTCTTATGTGTCCCTCATGATTCCTCCTTCCTGGTATGTAGTTTGTATATCATGTTTTTTGGAAAAAGAAAGATTATCCTGGTTCAACCTGAGCTAATCGAATGAGCACTTTAAAAGTGTAGCATTTTCTCTGGCCGGTTGCAGAGGAAGTCAGAGAAATGCAATCCTGCTGGCTTGGAAGAAAGTAAACATCCATGTTGTGAATTGTCTATAGGGCCCATATGGTAAGGAATTGTGGGCAGACTTTAGGAAAGTATGTAGTTTGTATATCATGTTTTTTGGAAAAAGAAAGATTATCCTGGTTCAACCTGAGCTAATCGAATGAGCACTTTAAAAGTGTAGCGTTTTCTCTGGCCGGTTGCAGAGGAAGTCAGAGAAATGCAATCCTGCTGGCTTGGAAGAAAGTAAATATCCATGTTGTGAATTGTCTATAGGGCCCATATGGTAAGGAATTGTGGGCAGACTTTAGGAAACGAGAGTGGTTGCTGACTTCCAGCTAGCAAGAAAATAGGGACCTCAGTCATACAGGTGCAAGGAGATAAATTCCACCAAACAGTGAGCTTGGAAGGGGTCTCCAAGCCTCACATTATTCCTATTTTCTACCTTGATTACAGTCTAGTGAGATGCTAAGTAGACAATCACCCTAACCTTGTGCATCTTCCTAATGCACAGAAATCTTGAGACAATAAATCCATGTTGTTTTAAGCTAAGTTGTTGGTAACTTGTTAGGCAGCAATGGAAAACTAATAGTCATCATACCCGATGACACTGAAATGCACATGAAAATTAGTCTCTTTTCCAAGTGACTATTGGGTTCAAGCAGGAGCTAAAATGCCAGAACTAAGAAAATATTAGACTGGACAGAAATTGTGAATCTATCATTTTTTTTCAAGTTTAACTGTTATAGACTACCTTTGTAAGGACAAATTTCCTGAAATTTTACAAAGATTTCTAAGTATCTTGTTCTAACAATTACTTCAGAATTGATCTGGAGCATCACCTACTCTTCCATATAGTATTTTCCTCCTCTTAATTCTTTTGCCTGGAAATTCCTATAATGCTTTTTTCTTTAGTAAACATTGGTGATTAGAAGGCTTTACTTTTTCAGCATGTTGTAATCTATTCAAAGGACTACTTGGATCTTGAACAATCTCTTTCTGGTTTAGGCATACAAGTTGCTTTGGCTGTTTCTCGTATGTGGAATAACCATTCAATGTTCTGTAATGTGCAAATAAATGGTAGTGTAAATTGTGTCAGCCTGTAGTGCCTCTGAGAGAAGCAATCATAGGATCAATACTTTCTCAAACAAAAGTCATTATGTGAATTTCATTACTGAGGTTACACATGATACTAAATGCTATGGGAAATATGTCTTGAACCTCTGTGGAATA
>NW_007729721.1:213884-220465 GCF_000696425.1 Galeopterus variegatus
GAAAATAAATGCAGGAAGAGAATCCCAATTCAGGGTTAATTTCCCAAGGAAGGGATGCCTCTCGTTTGAGGGTTCCAGGGAAGTTAACCACTTTGGGGCTTCTCACTGCTCAGAAGAGATGGGCTTTGAGTAATCCTTTGTGGCTCCATCACCCAGGGGAAGAGGGGTGACTAATCCATGGGGGGCAAAGCAACAAACCTCAAAGAATCGCAACTTGGAAACACTGCAAGTGTTTGGTAGAGATTTTGTACATGCAGAAGAATGCTAACTTTTATAATCTTCTTCTAGATTTAATAAAATATAATATGGAATATCAGCTAGGTTTCGCCTGTTAAGCCAACTCTGCTTAATTGGTAATGGAAGCTGTGTTTCTCCCTGGTGATAAAGATTCCAGAACCAAAATCGGTCTAGGTAAGGATGAACTCAGTAATTGACTAATAATGTCTGCAATGGTCATGGAACAGGGAAATGACCACACCCACATCAATTACATATATGACAATCCTAAAATAACTACAACTATCCACCCACAAAATGAATTGAAAATATAAATCCTTATGTTAAAGATTTTGAAAAACAAAAACATGTAATTGAGGGAAAAATTCACATTCTGTTTTATGTTCTTCATTTATTATCCAGATTGATCTGAGTAGATGGATACTTGCTCTTCCTTATACAAGTATAAACAGCCATACAAATTTCCCATTATATTTCATCCTACTTTTTATACAGACACAAGAAAATTATAATTTTCAAAATAGCTTCCCATCTTAAAACTGATATTTTATTCTTCTCAGTTGAGTAACCCACTGAATCTTGTAATGTCTTCATCAAATAGTGCATAAAGTGTATGCTTTATTTTTAAATAATTTATTCGTATGGTTATGTCTGGGGGTCTATGTCTGAAAGTTGGTTCCTGGGGAACCAAAACCTAATCTTCATCAGTCATCATGTGCAGGAGTCCTCCACACTTCTATTCTGCGTGGTTAGGAATTGTACAGGAACATCGAAATGACAGCATTTGCTTTACTTTTCTACATTACAGAATGGAGCCAAAGCTATTTATTTTACTCCCATTTCTAGAATAAGGGTGGGAGTTTGGTGCTAATTTACAAGTAGACACTGCAGTTTTCATAATGTCCTCATATTTCCTAGAGAAAATAGAAAATGAAGATTTATTGTGCTACAGTCCACAAAAGACAGTTGATGGAACGTGGAGGCAGGTGATAGCCTCTGTAAGCATGGGAGCCCCATCTCTCACCACTTCTTAGTCCCCAATGTTCATAGCATTGGAATAGCACTGGAGAGATTTTGCTCTTATCAAGGTTAACTTTGGCCAAGAATAACAAAGTTAACTGAAGGCAGAGCTAACAGAAAATGCTGACTTTTTCCTAACTCTAAACTATAGAACCTGGTGTCATCTTCTTCTAATCTCAATGACATTTTATAAAAATGCCACCCCCCCAAAAAAATCCAGCTGAATATTCCTGAACACAGATACGAAATATGGCCAAGGTGTCTATGGTTTGGATCTACAATGTGAAGTTCTACAATATTACATCTCCAAGGTGAACATATGTACTCAGAAGATTTCAGCCCAACTACATCCATGGTCCTAATAAGCAGAGAGGTGATCCATTATATTACACATGTAAAGACTTTTGTGTAAAAAGAGACATACAGCTGCTTATAAACTATGATTTGACAGAGTACAGGAAAATCCTTTTCTAGAAAATATCAGCTTGTCTGATTACCAATCCACTATTGCATTCATTGGATCATAAATAAAATTTAAACTTCAATGTGTTTTTGCTCTTGATTAATTTTGTAGTTAAATAGAATTCATTGATTATAGTTTAAAAATATCCCCACAATTAATCTGCTTTATTCCCCTATTGCTTTAATTCAAGCACTCAGCATCTCTGGCATAGACTATTTTCACAAATACCTGCATGTTAATATAGTAGTTAATACTTATTAAGTGTTTATTATATGTCAGGCTTGGTTCGAAATTATTTACATGTATTAAATTATTAACTCTTCAAAGCAACCCCATGAGATAGGCAATATTTTTACCCCAATTTACAAGTGAAGAAACTGTGAAGATCATAAGGAAGGAAAGGGAAGAAAAACAATGGTCTCTTCCACCTCTGAGTATACAACTCATAGCATACCAGCAGTGTTCTTTTAATAATTCTAATGATTTAAAAATCTGTTAATCCCAACAATGTAATAACCCTACTCTATTCTTCAATCTCTGACCTTTACTTACCTTTCATGTGGGTGAGGGGTTAAGAGACTCATACCTGGTCTTTGAATAGCTCTTTTGTAAATCCACCATCCTAGTCACTCACTTCATGACGTGGTGCCTCAGATCAAACTTTCGTTTTGTTGTCCTGTAACACAGAACCCCCCCCCCCCCCCCCACACACAGCAAACAGTTTTACTTACTGGTGTAAAAAAATGAGTACATTTTATTTTCTTCTACATTTGAATGACTTCCACAATGATAGAATATTGCTTTGTTATTTTTAAAATAGTATAAAATAGTTCTCATTGTAGAGATAATTCACCTCTTTGGTGAAATATATTATTAGTTTTTTTATTTGGTGACTATTGTAAATGGGCTTACTTTCTTGATTTCGCTGTTAGTTTGTTATTGGAGCCTTTAAATGCAACTTATTTGGGGGCATTGGCTTTGTATCCTGCAATATTACTGAAATTATTAATCATCTCTAAGAGTTTTTTCATGATGTCTTTAGATTTTTCTATACATAGAATCACGTCATCTGCAAATAAGGACAGTTTGACTTTGTCTTTTCCAATCTGGATGCCATTTATTTCTTTCTCTTGCCTGATTTCTCTGGCTAGTATTTCCAATAATATGTTAAATAGGAGTGGTGAGAGTGGACATCCTTGTCTTGTTCCTGTTCTTAAAGGAAAAACCTTCAGTTTTTCCTCATTCATGATGATATTGGCGGTGGGCTTGTTGTAGGTGGCTTTTATCATGTTGAGATACTTTTCTTCTCTAACTAATTTGCTGAGAGCTGTTATCATGAAGCGATGTTGAATTTTATGTAATGCTTTTTCTGAACCTATTGAGATAATTATATGGTTTTTGTCCTTGATTTTGTTGATCTGGTGGAGAGAGGGGAACATTCCTACACTGTTGGTGGGACTGTAAATTAGTACAACCTCTATGGAAAACAGCATGGAGTTTTCTCAGATAACTACAGATAGATCTACTGTATGATCCAGCAATCCCACTTCTAGGTATATACCAAAAGGAACTAAAATCATCTTGTCAAAAACATACCTGCACTCCTATGTTCATTGAAGCTCTATTTACAACAGTCAAGATATAAAGCCAACCTGAATCTCCATTGACTGGATAAGAAAAATGTGGTATACACACTATGGAATAATACTGTGCCATAAAAAAGAGTAAAATTCCACCATTTGCAGCAACACAGATGAGTTTGGAGAAAATCATGTTAAGTGATACAAGCCAGAAACAGGAGGAGAAATACCGCATGTCCTCAAACATAAATGGGAGCTAAGTGAAAAAGAAGGAAGGAAAGAAAGACCACAGTAGTGCAATGGACTTGCAGAGGGAGAGAGCGGATCTGGAGTTGCCAGGGATAGGGAGGGGGAAGGAGGTTGGGGAATAATTGAATGCGAGACACGAGGAATAATTGCAATTTGTGGTAATGGGCATGCTGATAGTATTGATCTGATCATCACATCTTGGGCACAGGGGGTGACACTCAGCTTTATACCCCAAGAATATGCATAATCAATTTAAAAAAAAGATTTAAAACATTCTAAAAAATTATAAAGTAAACATAAGTTCTCAAAATACAGTAATAATTAATTTATGATAAAGTGAAGGAATACAAGATTCAAACTTTGAAAACTGCTGTATGAAAATATTTAATGATAAAATGTTACATAATAAGATATCATAAAATCTTTATAGATAAAGGTCTATAAATCTTTATAATCCATAAATGCGTATATTAATTCTAAATATTTCAAATGGTTATATATTTAAAGGTGGCATAGTGGATTAGTTTTGTTTGTTTTCTTTATATTTACTTTTTGTAACTGAATTATTTTTTATTGTTTTTATAATCAGAAGAATGTCAAAATTCTTAATAGTGTATTATAGAAGTAAGTGCATCTCAAACTGAGGATATACTAGAATTATAGCTACATATGGCTGAGTATGCTACTTTTCTTTATTGAACTTAACATTCAACACACATTAATTTTATAAAGGGATGAATCATTCAGTCACTTCTTCATTAAGTTCCTACAGAAAAAGATTGTGGAAAAGAAAAGTCTCAGAAACAAGTGTATAAATGAGAGCTCATTTTACTCAATTTTTTTTTCCTGTCCCAGAGTCAGTGACCTTTTTTTTTTTTAATACAAAAGTTAATCTTTCATTTCAATCTCTAATACCTTTACTTTTTCACAAATCAAACCTATACATCATGCTACTAAATTGCAAAAACTTTACATGGGCAATTTGGTTAACTGCTTTAAATGACTTTGCAGCCATGGAAGTGATTAAAATAAATTAAAATAAAATCAATCCTACTATCAAAGATGGTAAAATGACCCCAGAAGGAGATTTATTTGTACACAAGTTTATTCTGAAATCTGAAAAATATATTACAGTTTTGTCTAAAACTTAGCTCTTGAATATACCAAGATTTTCAGTCTGAAATTTCTCATATACACCTAATCTGAATTATTTTATTTAACTTAATCTCCCTTTCATTGGTCCATTCTACAGAAGACAAAGACAATAACAACTTTTCCATATAATGCAAATGTAATAATTTTGAATGCATTTTAAAGTCGTTTCTTTGTTATCTTAGGTAGAAATTAAAGCAAAACAATTCCTTATAACCATGGAAAAGCATGAATCGGATGGTTCCAAAGGCAGGAGCAAAGGCAATGTTTTTTGTATTTTTAATTTTAGCTGTAGGAAAAAGATTGGAATGGTTCAGGTATGCCCTGTTGAGAAAGAGCCAGAAATGGAGTGAGAAGGCCTGGCTCTACTGCTCACTACCCAGACACCCGGACAAGTCCCTTCCCCATCTAGACGTTGGTGGGTTGTTTACTTGTTTGTTTTCTCTAAATGGAGAAAGTTGAAATACCTACCTGAGTTTTCTTGTCCCGACCCATGGGTTATTCAACGTAGACCTGGAGGGGGGAGTGGGAATGGGATGGAACAAGAGATGCGAAAAATTGAGACAAGACAGTATTCTGATCAAGTCTCGTTTATTGGCTCTAAGGTTACATATTATATAGGAAAGAAGCAGGCATACCGTAGGAAGTCAGGAATGCAGGAATGCGATAAGGTCTTGAGAGGAAAAACAGACAGGACATTCCTGACGCAGTGCAGCCCCCAATCTTTACAGCAAAGCAGAAACTTGAAAGAAGATAAAGGTCACCCTTGAATAAACTTGCACAGCCAGGAACACAGAATTCCCGGCACAAACAGATTACAAGGCAGTTATCATGTAAGCATGGCCATCTTGGTGCAAGCAGGTTGTCACACAGGCATGGTCACACAAGGAGGGGTGTGGGGCTATAGGCTCCCAACATATCCCCCTTTCTTTTCTTATATGAGAAATGGAAACATAGCCCAACATAATAAGAGCTGTGTCTAGCTTAGATTGGGATGTTCAATTCTATAACAGCTTACCCGTCATTGGGATTACCTGTAGCTTGGACAGATATCCCTGTCTTAGGTTGCTGCAGAACAACACCCTCTTACCCGTCTCTGACTAGCCAGCTCTATTTTTGGAGGGCAAGTAGATCTGTGTCCCTCATTAGAGGAATATTCCATCTCCCGCTATTGATAATGAACCTGAATGGGCCATGCCTGAATAGCCTCTATCTGTTCCTTAATAAAGGTAGTGACCTTATTAAAGAGAAAAGGCTCCAAAGATAATAAAAACAGTAAACTTATAAGAGGGCCCAGTAAAGATAAGAGGTAAGGTAAGAATCCATTGAGCCCAGTCCAAAGGGGATTATCACCCAACTGTTTTCTTCTTTTTTCCAAATCTTCTTGTAGTTGTTTAATGCGATCACGCACTATTCCAGACTTGTTTGCATAGAAACAGCATTTCTCGTGTAAAGCCAAACAGATACCTCCCTGCTCTGCAGTTAATAAATCAAAACCTCTATGGTTTTGTAAAACCACTTTTGCCAAAGAATCTAATTGATCTTGTAAATCCTGAATAGTCTGAGAAAGAGTCTGTACGTCTGAAATTAATTGTTTAGATAATTTGGTATATTGGGATATAGAATGTGTAAGACCGGCAGTTCCAGTAGCTACAGTGGCAGTAATTTTTAATCCAGTGAGTAAAGGAATAAACTGTATAGCTCTTTTTACTCTTTCTGTTATGTGCTCAAAAGTAGGAATGGGTACAGGCTCAGTTCCCGGTATAACATCAACATCAGGGAGAGGAAGAACCAAAACATAATCCTGTCCAATTAGTGTGTAGTTGGGTATAAGCTTGATTGCTACCACAAACAAAAACTGAACTATTATGAGCACATAA
>NW_007729721.1:224545-225085 GCF_000696425.1 Galeopterus variegatus
TTTTATTTTTATTTTTTTTAGCCCCTCCAACCATAACCATACCCCACATCCATAGCCTTTTAAAAATTACCTCCTTTTTACATACTTGTTTCTTTTTTATCGATGTTCAATTGGCCTAATTTGTCTAAAAATTATATATAAAGGGTTTTATATATATACTTAGTTTTATTTTTGGTTTTGGTGGGGTTAACAATTTAAAAGCCTCTAGCAAAAACAAATGTAGCCCCATTTGATTAGTAAACCCAGGCGACAATGTTTGTTGATAAGAAAATTTTTATACATTCAGGTTAGTAAATAAGCATCTATTTATTAGAGGAAATTATACAAAGCCCAGTTTGAGTTTTAGTTAAATTTAGCTAATACATATTTATGGTTTCTCAGCCAAAAACTTGGTGTATTAGATTTATACCTTTGTCAGTTAGTGCTAAGACTTATGCGATATTTGGCGTAAGTTTCCTTTTATTAGCCATTTTGGGTCCCGGGTTTTCACGTGGCATTTGAAGCCATGTGGAATCTAGAGAGGCAGAGGGCAATATTCAC
>NW_007729722.1:0-11047 GCF_000696425.1 Galeopterus variegatus
CTTAATACATGCATATAAACATTTGCTAGAAATAATAAAATAATAGCAAATATTATTATATATTGTTTCTGGATAGATACATTTGTAGAAAATTGTTTCAAAAATAGACATTCAGGAGGCTACTTCACACCAGCTTCAGGACAGTGCAAACCTCTGGGATACAGAAAGAGAGAGAGACAGATTGTGAGAGAGAGAGAGGGAGAGGTGTTAGTAATTAGGTAGTTTGCTATACCTGAATATATTTGTTTACAAAAAAGATTTGGCAACATGTTGATTTCTCTTATATCTAAGTGTTGAGCATACAGGTGTTGTTATTTTCTCTACTTTTCTGTATATTTGAAGTATTTCAAATTAAAACTGTAAGAAATGACATAAAAAACAGGACTATAGTAAGATCCCATAAAATACAATAAGTGGCCACATAAAAAGATATACACGAATAAAAACCTGGAAGACTGTGGACCAAACTGTTCGTAATGGTTGTCTCTGGGAGATGGACTTCAGGGGTTTTGTTACTTACTGTCAACAATTTCGGTTTTTTGAACTTTTGCCATGATCGTGGATGACCTTTGTGATCAGAACAACTGGGCAAAATGTTGAAAAGGGGTGAGGAAGGTAAAGAAAAATGTAAAGAAACTCACATTTAGGTCTTTACTTAAAAAAACACCCTTTGAGCTCCATCTCTTGGTGTCACCTTTCAAAGAATGGGACAGAGGAAAAAAAGGACTGCATTTATGTTCTTAGAAGCCAGTAACTAACTAAGCCCCAATTTTGCAATTATGCAACACCAGCTGCCATTTCTGAGCAATCACAAAGAGCTAAAAAAGGGCTCATTATATTCCTCTGAAATCTGCTCCTCATCCTGTGTTCAGGACTGCATTTATGTTCTTAGAAGCCAGTAACTAACTAAGCCCCAATTTTGCAATTATGCAATACCAGCTGCCATTTCTGAGCAATCACAAAGAGCTAAAAAAGGGCTCATTATATTCCTCTGAAATCTGCTCCTCATCCTGTGTTCGCTGTCTAGATGCATGTTGTCACTAGGCTCGCCAAGACCAATCGATTCTACCACCTTAATAACTTTGTACCCCCCACTGCCGTCCTGATGCTGCCCCCTTCGTCTAAGCTATCTCATTGATCAGTTCTTCCTGCCTCAAGACTTAACCCTTGGAATCCATTTAGCAAACAGCACTCAGGGTGATCAACCTGAAGCACATTTGATCACCTAAATCCCTTCCTCAATTAATCATCTCCACAAAATGTGTTAATGTTTCTTATTACCCACAAGATGAAGCGCGGACTCTTTAGCATGTCTTTCCAGGCTGGAGGCCTATATGGGCTACTCCTGTCTGCCTCGCCAGGCTGACCTCTCTCCATGCACACTTCACACCTACAGTCTCTCTGCAGCTACCTGTAGTTTCCTGGACTTTGCTCTGTGTTTCGTTTATGCTGCTTCTTCTGCCTAAAATGCCCTGCCCCATCCACCTGGAGAATAGTACATCTACTGTACCAGTAAGTTCCAGCACTTCCTTTGTAGAGACTTTCCTGGCTCTCATCCACATATACCCAAACACACACATATCCATTTGGTCACAGAGTCCAGCTTTTTTCATTGTACCCAGTTGGTCTTAATGATTTTCCAATTCTTTCCAAGTATATTAAATATAAGCTATTTGTTTCAATTATTTACTTTTTAGTTCACTTCTATATTTCTCAAATTATTTCCATTTTTCTACAAGAAAAGTTTGTTTTTCTTGGATTATTTTGTTCATATTGGTGGTTTTCCAAACTTGTCTGATAATTCTACATCCTACTATTCAATTTATCTTTCATTTGCTAAAATAGGTTTTAGAACTTTCTTATCTCCTGACAATGTCCCCTTCCTTTCCCTTTGCTTTATAGGTTTATTAATTTTGTACATTTACACTTTTATTTTGGGGAGGTATAGAGAAGCTCAAGGAGTAAATACGAATGTTCAGTTCACCGTCTTGAGTCAGAAGGCTCACTAACCATTTTAGAATCCACTGAGCTAATTGACATTGTACAATACTAAAAAATAAATAAGTAAATAAACAGAAATTTTTCAGGGCCCAAAATATCTGAGCATAGGTCAAGAATACCACAGTAAACTAATAATTATTTTATAATAAATGTATTTTATAATAAATGTACAGCATAAGCTTCTATGAAGAAGAGTCTATGTCCTCTCGATCATTGTACCTGAGTTAGCAGGATGCCTAACTCACAGCCAGGCTCAATAAATAGCTATTGAATAAATGCTACATTAACAGAAGTGCCTGAAGCAGTCTTCCTGCTTTATTTTGTTCTGATTATACCCATAACTAGAATAGCGTTCTAATCTTGTTTACATTTGAATTGGAAAGTGGAGAATTTAGACAGAGACAAAACAACAGGGAACATATTAAGAGTAGGGGTTCCCTCCTTCCTTGTGTCAAGGAACACATGTTCTCTACAGGTAGAGCTTTGTGACTGAGTGGAGGGCAGAGGGGAGTGTGTTGAAGAAGAAAGCTCAGGCTGGGAAGAGATGGAGGAAAAAAAGCAGTAAATTTGGGAAAAGGAGCTGATCACAAAATCTAAGCCATTTTTATCTGGGAGATTCTGAGCATCTCTTTTCTGCCAGGAATTCGCAAAGAAATAATAATCAAGCCCCATGCCCTTTTCTTCCCTTTCCACACTCCCACCTACTTACAGGTCTTCAATCCCAAATTAATACTCACAGGCCACAAACATGGAGATTTGGCCTATGTGTAAATTTAGTCTTTATTTAGGTGTAAACAAAGGAGGGTTTAGGACTAGGATCTTCCAAAAGATGATAAGCAATTGTGGGGGCCCCAAGATAAAATCTAGGTTAATGAACAAAGATCCAAGAAGTTTGTCTGAAACAAAATAAGCCTGCATGAGTGTCTTAGCTGTCTTCAGCTAGAGAGCTATTTTGTGGATGGTGCTATACATCCATTTATTTCTTCCATGGAAGGGGAGGACAGACCAGCTTTTGCTGAGTGTCAAGTACCTGAAACTGCTCTGGGAAAAGGAATTACAGTGATGAAAAACAAAGACTCTATACTTGAGGAGTGGGAAGTACAGACAAGTAAACAGGCCAAGACGAGAAGGTGCAGGAAATCCTATTGCAGGCCGATGGCCAGGTGCTCCAGGACGTAAAGTTGAACATATGCTTGGAGTGAGAGGTCAGAAAAGTGTTTCTGGGGGAAGTGACATCTTCTCTGAACGCTGAAGGATTTGATAGGAATTCATCGTGGCTGGGACATTGTCTGTGACGTGGAGGGTTGTGAGACCTGAAGCAGGAGAAATAAACAAGAAAATAATAAGAAAAGGGACTTATGCCCCCACCCCGGAGAGCTTGAACTTGACCAGGAGGGCAAAGGGCAGAGCATGCCACAAGATCTGATATGCATTTTAGAAAGATCTCTCTGGCTATATTACATGTAATGTATTAGAGATGAAAACAATTGGGCACCTGGTGTGGGAACTCAGGCAGGAGTCTGTGGCAGTAACCCAGGGACAGAGGAGAGTGGCCTTAGACTAAAACAGTAGCAATAGGGCTGGCTGATTAGCTCATTTGGTTAGAGTGTTGACAGAGTCTGGATGTGTTGTCCTCGCCAAAACTCATGCGGAAATTTGATCTCCAATGTGGCAGTGCAAAAAAAAAAAAAAAAAAAAAAAAAAGCTAGTAGCAGTAGAATAAATAAGTGGATAGAACCAATTTGAAAAACATGTCTGTGGCAGAATCTACAAGGGTAGGAGAAAGGACCTAAAGCTGTAAGCTAAACACACTTTTTTTTAATCAGAGTCCAAGGACTCTAGAATGCTTACTCTTCCCCGTAGGGTCTCCTTGTGGGCTCTTTCTGTTTCTAGCCTACTTCTTCTGCTTTCACACCCCATCTTTGTTGGGTCTCCCCTTTCCACAAAGGTCCTGTGTTTTGAACACCTGTGGTCCATTTTCCATTCCCCCCATCCCCACCTGGCCTCTTCTCCTCCCCTTCCCTCCCACCCAAATCGTACACACTTCCCAAAGCCTGAGACATTCCCGATGGAGTAACTTCCTGAGAGCTTCTGTGGAAAAGACGTTGATATTGTTACTCAACACTGTACCCCACAGATAAGTTTCAATAAAAAATTAAATTAAATTAAAAAGAAAAAGAAGAAGTGAAAGCCCTTGACTCCCCGGGGCCCTCAGGAGAGTAGAGGGCAGATGGGCGGGTCCTCCAGGGAACTGGTCTTTTCTAAGATCCCACCTCCAGCATGAGTCAAAGCCTTTTCTCTTGATTTACTGTACAGGTGGTCCTTCAGTCACTATTGACACAATTGCATGTTATGTGCATGTGTGCGCACACGTGCACACACACACAAAATGTTTGAACACACACACTCCCCTCCAAAGAACAAATATTAATTCTCAAAGATTTGTTGACTATAAAAATGATAAGGAAAAGATAAACATTGTTCTAACCATAATTTGCATGGCATCTCTCTAACACAAAAGAGTCATTATTTCTTCTTTCTTAGCTTTTAAATTGTGCTTCTTCAGTCTTAGCAGGAAGAAGAAAGGGTCTGTTGCTGAACTGTGACAATTCTTTATGATCACTTTCAGGATACCCAAGCACCTGTTCAGAGCTTTGAGATTACTTTCCTAAAGACTTAATCAAATTCTTAGTCAAAGTTGCTCATTATCCTCGATTTCTGCCTAGGCTAAGGCAAGGTGTTTACTGTTTTATTGTTTTAGATGTATCTGTATGTTGTGTTCTTCTAGTCAAATAGTAGAAATTGTTTAGCAACAGTGCAATATTATGGAAAGGCCTCTGGTTAAAGCAAAACCTTGGCTCAAAAATGTTTACTAACTGCATGATACTGAGTAAATCTCTTAATTTCTCTGAGCCTTAGTTTCTTCAACAGCAAAAGGATGGTATATTAGTCCATTTCTATTACATATAACAAAATACCTGGAACTGGGTAATTTATATTACCCAAATTAATTTTATTGCTTACAGTTTCAGAGGCTAGGAAGTCCAAAGTCCAGGGAATACATCTGGTGAGGGTTTTCTTTGGTGGTGGCTTTACAGCAATGCAGGGGTCTCACATGCAGAAAATGGTGGTGCAAACAGTGAGATAGCTCCTCACGCCTTCTCCTTTTAAAGTCATCGGAACCACACCCCTGACTGCCATTATTAATCCATTCACTGCAGCATAGTCCTACAATCCAATCACCTCTTCAAGGCCTCACCTTCCTATTACCATAATAGGACTTCCCACCCTTTTAACACTGTCACAGTGGGGACCAAGCCTCCAACAAGTTAAACTTTTCGGGGAACACAATTCAATCCATAATACATAGGTAGCATATGTTGGGTTTTTCTTTTTTTGTAATCAGCTTATATCGAGTGTGAAAATACATGTGAAAGTAACTGACACATAGAAGTTATTTAAAAACATTACACTTATTTTTGGTTAAAAGCAGAAATTATCTAATACAACCATTGATGTTTGCAAATGAAGATGCTGAGAGAGAGAGAGAGAGAGGGGTAAGGTCTGCCCAGTACCACAAAATGGCAGAGTCGGGAGCAGATGCTAATTTCCTGATGTTTGCTCAATGTTTTTTCCATCATACCTTCTGGGGAGAGTCCAGAATATGTGTTTAAGGGGATGGACGCCTTTCACTATAGAATCTGTGCCCCAAGGACATGTTCCCCCCTAAATGGCTAGGCTAATGCCAGCTCTTTTCAATGTCCATGTGGTTTTCTCTTGGATGGAAAAGTTTTTTTCCAGCACCACCTATCCTATTATCCTGTTTTGAAAGGGTAATCTGCCAGGCACATCAAACAATAAAAGCTGCAGGAACATTTTGAGGTTTGTAGTGTATATATTTTTCTCACCAATTAAATCTTTACTCCTTGCTATCAGACAAAAGGGAGAAAAACTGTTCCCTTCCTCCTCTAAAGGAGAAAAGCTTTTAAAGCAGTTGGCAGAATCCACTATTCAAAGTGGGAAAATAAAAATTTCAAGCAATGTCAGATGAAAAAGCCAAAGAACACATGTGTTCAGGATAAAGTTTGTTTTCCCTCAGGCTAAAATATTGCTGCTTCATGATTCTAAGCTATTATCATCAGAGCCAGATTGTAGTCAACAATTTTATCAACACTATTTAATGCCTTTTTCCTAGCTTACCATAATTAGGAAAATATACGGGAAGTTTAAAGCTGATCTCACCAAATAACCAAAAAAATTTAAAAAAAATTTTTAAATAGCATTGGTAAATAGACCATCTTTCTAGATGGCAGAGTAAAAGATTAGTGTGTAAGGCTCTTGAAGTTTCTTCTTTACCCACAACTGAGGTTTGTGATGATTACCTAGGAAATGACAACCAAAGTGTGTCATATGCCCTGGCTCTTGGGTGTCCCGCTAGCATCTCAAACTCAGCACATTCCAATTGGAATTTTACCTGTCTCTCTCCTCCTCCAAGTTATCCCTGCTCCAGTATTTCTGATCTTAGCAAATGCACCGTCAGCCACTACAGACACCAACTCCTTTTTCTCTCTTCTGCCTTCCTTCCCTTCCAAATGGTCTCTCAAATCCTTTTTTTTAATCTCTAAAATGCCTCTGGGCCGGCCCGGTGGTGCACTGCTACAGTGCGCCGCTTGGGAAGCGCGGTGACGCTCCCGCCGAGGGTTCGGATCCCACATACAGACCGGCCGCTCACTGGCTGAGCGAGGAGCGGGGGCAACACCGAGGGTTGCGATCCCGTTGCCGGTCCCGGTCCGGTACGGGGGCAACACCGAGGGTTGCGATCCCGTTGCCGGTCCCGGTCCGGTGCGGGCGCGACACTGAGGGTTGCGATCCGTTGCCGGTGACGAAAAAGGACAAAAAAAAAAAGACCAAAAAAAAAAATAAATAAAATAAAATAAAATAAAATGCCTCTGGGATCCATGGCACTGTGTTAATTCTGGCTATCATTGCCTCTTGAACTGTGGACAGTTGAGTTTAATAAATCGGTCCCTTGGAGTCTGCTCTTATCAACCTCCAATCCATGTTTCTTATGGCAAGACAAATTACCGTAGTAAAATACAAAGCTGACGCTAGTTTAAAACTTTCTGGGGCTCCCTAAATAAGGCAGGTTTTCTTCTGGTCAGGAAGACTTTTTTTATTCCATTCTCGATCCACTTTCCAACCTTCGCTCAGCACCATCCACCACTGTGAACACGCAATGCAAGCTTCGGCCATCCCCAGAGGACTCCCCCACCCCAAACGTTCCTTGTGCAGTTATGTGCCTTTGTTTATGCTCTACTCTCTGCTTCTAAGTCCCACATTTGAATCTCTGTTGCTCACCTAGCAATGCTCTCTTTAGTATGAAAGACAACTCAAAGGCCATACCTCAGTCAAATTTTCTTTGATAATCTCCAAAGACTTAATTGGGTCTCCCTCTAACATCTCCATATTATAATTAATAAACTGTTATTATACCAATTATCCCATTATATTAAGATTTTTTTTTAATCAGGGAACTCTTTTTAATTTTTTTTAAATTTACTAATAATAATTATATATATTTATGGGGTAACTGGGAAACTCTTTGATAGATTAAGTTCTATCCTCCTTGTATCACCAGTTCCTAATACGATGTCTGACACAACTAATGTTTGTGAATCAAACTAAATTGTCTAACTTTCCGCTAGTGATAATAAATGTGAGTTATTTTCATGCATAATCTCCTCACTTAGATTTCCAGCTATCAAAAATATAGATTGTTTCTCAAACAGTATACCATGGTACACATGGATACAAAGGCGCACTGTTAAATATGTAAACTGTGAGTTACATTAACATTATGTAAGTTACACAGGAGCACTGTTTCCATGATATCTGTCAGGCAGCAGGTTGAGCTGATCACACAAGCACAGCATGGAGTAAACTTGGTGCACACAAGAACTTAAAAAGAATATAGTAATGCAAAGCCAGTGACCAAAAAAAGTGTTTTTTTTTTTCATTAGAACCTGCAAGACTTTTGTCGTGGAGCTTATAAGAGGACACAGTCAGGGCAGGAGGCAGTTCTACTTAAACAATTAGTCAATGTTAGCAGGCAGCCAAGTGGATAGGATGGTGGCGTGTGTGTCTTCTGGCACAGTGAGATGTTGTTAGATGGTAACAAAGATCATATTGCAATTACTGCTGACTTGTTTGAGGATTTTTAAGATTGTCAACACTGTGGCCAAAATTTCCAGTATTCGAAAGTGTGCCTAAAAGGTAGAGAAGCAATTGAGATAGAATTGTGGAACAGAGGTTTGAAATAGGACATCTTGGATTTAAATCCCAGCTCTGAACTCACTACCTCTGTTGACTTCTGGCAAGTCACCTTACCCTTGAGGATTCTTAGATCACTCTGCTCTAAGAGGCAGGACCTACTTCATAAGGTTGTGAGAATTAAGAGCTGAAAACAATGCCTGGCTTGTAGTAAGCCCTGACTGTATGTTGTCCACTGTTATTTGTTGACATTGTTGATGTATTTATTACTATGGCTCATAGTGAGGCCAAAGTTCCAACTTCATGTTATCAGACTTCCCTGCCACTGCTATGACATTCTGAAATTGACAGTTTAATATGCATAGTTTTTGTTTCTATGCTTCTGTGAAAATCCACTATATGATCAGAGAAAACGAGTAGAAACCTAAACACAGCTGAATTATTTCTCTTCTCTCTTCAGTTGTTCAAAAACACAGTCCTGGAAAAAAAAAAAGGTGTAGGGGGGGGGTGAGTATGCTGGCAGGTTAGCTCAGTTGGTTAGAGCACAGTCTTGTAATACCAAGGTCAAGGGTTTGGATCCCCATACAGACCAGCCCCCCCAAAACAAACAAACAAACAAAAATAGTCCTGCTACTCTCATTGTCCTATGTAGGACAGGAAATACTCATTTGCTGGGAAAATCGAATATAAGTATCTCTGGCTAATAGGTATCCCTACAGAGATCTGATGCAATCAAAAAACATAAAATAATTATTATAAAATTTTCTTGGCTGGTAAAGTGAAATTTAGTTGAGGAAATCTGGTGAAACTTGCAAAACACAGGGAAGCAGACAGGAAATCAATACTCAGAAAAAGAAAATGACAACAATTCTATCACAGGTATTACAAATTGAGAGTAAGGTAGGGTGCATGAGGCAAAGTCATCATATATAAAGACACAGGAGGGCATTAACTTTTATCTGACCAAAGTTAAATAAGATAATGGCCACAGATATTTATACTGTACATGCATGTAGAATTCCACAGTACATCCAGACATTGCTTCAGCAATCGGATACCTGTGTAATTTGGCTCTCAAGAAGTAAATAGTAATAACTATGAGTCATGGCAAAATTGTTTTCATCCAATCATTGGAGTTTGATAGTTGTATATTGCGGGTATATTATCCTACCTCTTGAGGATATTAACTTAATTAGTGTTTTCAACAATGTTTTGAGCTGTAGAAAACTGGAAGCAAATATAGGGGTGATGTGTCGTGGTTATCAGACACAACTATTATTCCTTTTCCTTGTAATCAAGGGCATAACAGGCCCAGATGCTCTTTCTAACATACCTGTTTAAGAATGAATTGATATTTCTTAGCCAAATGAAAGCTTTCAGACAATGGGACCATTCCCTAAATTCAGCCTGAAAACAGTATGTTCCAGGATAATTAGTCACTCCTAAACACACTGAGGTCTGGTTTTGCACCCAGCATCCAAGACCTCCCTGTTGCTAAAGCCATCTGGACGTTTCTTAATGCCCACAGCATTTGACATGGTTGTTAACCACTACCCTCTTTCTTTAGCTATTCTTTTTGTTGCTGTTGTTTATGTGTTTTTATTTAGATGGCAGGATCACAAATGAAAGATTCGTCTTCGTCTCGGTTTTCCTTAATTTAACCATTCTCTTTTTGTGGCTACCATGATATATTTTTCTGGGTTTTGGTATCTGCTTTGAGGTTCTTCTTTCTCTACCCCTTCCTCTCGTTTGCTTCTTTTCTAGGCCCTGATCTTTTCTTTCTAGATTCTGTGTTGCTGAGCGGTATCATCCATTACTGTGGTTCCATATGAGAAACAGTGAGTGCTGTAGGAATACAGAATAGTATCTGGTTATTACAGAGGGTGTCATGGAATAGACGGCATTTGAGTTGATACCTTAAGGACATGCGTACAAGAAGAACTTATAAAGTTTCTGGTATAAAATTGAAGTTCTGTTTGTGTAAAATTATAGCTCTCACAGTGAGTGCTGTAGGAATACAGAATAGTATCTGGTTATTACAGAGGGTGTCATGGAATAGGCGGCATTTGAGTTGATACCTTAAGGACATGGGTACAAGAAGAACTTATAAAGTTTCTGGTATAAAATTGAAGTTCTGTTTGTGTAAAATTATAGCTCTCATTTTATTGTCTGTTTCAGCTTGCCCTTTATAAGAAAAAATACTTTCCCTTTTTTGGCAGCTGGAGGGTGCAGAGAATCGAACCCTTGACCTCGGTGTTACAAGGTTGTGCTCTATCCAACTGACCTAACCAGCCAGACCCAAGAAATATTTCCTGTAAAGGAAATTTGTTAGTTTTCATTCTAGTGCCTCAAATCTAAATGATGTCCACATTAAAGACTTACAGAAGAAAAATCTGCTCGGCTCATTCCTTACACAAAAATGTGCTCTTTTGGGCCGGCCCGGTGGCGCACTGCTACAGTGTGCCGCTTGGGAGCACGGCGGCGCTCCCGCCGAGGGTTCAGATCCCACATACAGACCGGTTCCCGCTCACTGGCTGAGCGAGGTGCGGGCGCAGCACCGAGGGTTGCGATCCCGTTGCCGGTCCGGTCCGGTGCGGGCGCGACGCTGAGGGTTGCGATCCGTTGCCGGACACGAAAAAAGACAAAAAGGAAAAAAAAAAAATGTGCTCTTTTGAACTCAGTAAGGTATCAAACTGAAAAGTGATTTGACTGCATTAGCCCTTTAATTTTTCAAACAAGAATTCTTTTTTTTTTTTTTTTTTTTTTTTTTTCCCGT
>NW_007729722.1:11912-15923 GCF_000696425.1 Galeopterus variegatus
TTTTTCGTGTCCGGCAACGGATCGCAACCCTCAGTGTCGCACTCGCACCGGACCGGACCGGCAACGGGATCGCAACCCTCAGCGTCGCGCCCGCACCGGACCGGACCGGAAAAGGGATCGCAACCCTCGGTGTTGCTCCCGCGCCTCGCTCAGCCAGTGAGCGGGAACCGGTCTGTATGTGGGATCCGAACCCTCGAGCGGGAGCGCCACCACGCTTCCCAAGCGGCGCACTTATCCAGCGTGCCACCGGGCCGGCCCCCAAACAAGAATTCTTTTGATTGCAAAGTAGATGCTTCCATTTGAAAAGAAAAGTGCACTTTTAATTGCATTTCATATCATCAAAAGAACTGCTGAAAAAGGAAATTACATAACTTTTAAAATAAAAAGTTTAACTTATAAACATAATTTTCGAGATGAGAAAAGTCAGCTCATGAGGAGTGTAAATTTTGGTAGATTCCCCAAAGGAGACAGGTGGCGTCGCATCTGGATGACTGCAACTTTATTGTACATTTTTTTATATTTGCAAAGTGCTTTAAAATAATTCCTCCTGACAAACATGTAAGCCAGATAACCATTCTCATCCCAATTTTTCAAAAGATGAAGTAGAAAACAGAGATCAGCAAAGCTCTCTGCCCTATCCCAATAGAAAATGGCAAGTGGTAATAGATTAGAAATCACTGAGCCTGAAATTCTATTTTGCTGTATGCGCCGTGGAGTCTGTGTCTTCCCATAGGATATGTGCTTCTGAGCATTTGCCAAATTCGAACAAAGCAGTGCAAAACTGTGACAGTTCATCCAGATAATTCAGGTGAGAATTTCTCTGTGACCCCGGAATCTCAAAGACGATGTAACCTGAATTATTTAACAAATTTATAACTTTATGCTGAGCTGAGCCACCGAGATGCTAGTGTTCCATGGGAAAGAGAAGTGATTTTTTCACAACTGGTTGAGCTGAGGTAAAGAAATGAGACTGAGTGGGAATTTTGCTTACGTAAAAATGTTGCATTATGCACTGGCTGGTTAGCTCGGTTAGTGTGGTGTTATAACACCAAGTTCAGGGGTTCTCCATAACAGCCAGCCACAAAAAAAAAAAAAGTTGCATTTTAGTTTCTTTATGAATTTTTTCATGTCTTCATCTAAGGAGAGGGAGAGAGATTTTCAGAAATGTTTCCTATGTCTTCAATGTGTTTAATTCTCCCCACTGAATAAGCATTTTTAATTTGCTCCTGGCCGCTCTTATGGTCCCAGGAAACCCCCTTTCTGTGAACACAACCTGAAATTTCACTTCCTAGAATAATTGACTCCTGAGGGCTCTTCCTCAGGGTTCTGAAGTCTCCACACAGGCCCAGCTGTAGAGGTCCACAGAACAAAGGGCACCAGCCAGGGTTCCAGGTATTGCTCAGTGACAGTCAAATCAGTGAAGAACAAAATAGCCTGCTTCTCCCCTTCAGGCTCTCTCCCGGCAAAACACGGGAAGACCTGAGCGAGCAGAGCAAAGCCATGGGCAAATGACTCCATGGAAACCCTGACTGTTTGCTAAGGTCTTCTGCATCACCCCAGATCCAACAGTCTGCAGCTAAGGGCCCTCCTGCCACTGCAGGCCCTGACTCACAAGGGGAAGCCTGAAGGCGTGTGGCCTCTGAAACTCTGGTATCGGGACACTCATGACCTGGATCTGGGGAGACATTTGCTTGGGGGGGGGGGGGGGTTGTTTGTTTTCAGTTCTTATTTATTTATTTATTTATTTATTTTGGCAGCTTGCCAGGATGGGGATCTGAACCCTTGACCTTGGTGTTATCAACACAGCACTCTAACCAGCTGAGCTAACCAGCCTGACCTGCTTTTTGGGGGGGGGGGGGTGTTGTTTGTTTTCAGTTCTTATTTATTTATTTATTTATTTATTTATTTATTTTGGCAGCTTGCCAGGATGGGGATCTGAACCCTTGACCTTGGTGTTATCAACACAGCACTCTAACCAGCTGAGCTAACCAGCCTGACCTGCTTTTCAGTTATTAAGAGTTGGTCTGTTTGTTTTATGATTCTAAAATAAGTGATCAATATTAACCATTTGAAAAGAACAGAAAGTTTTTTTAAGAAGAGGAAGACAGTCACCATAATCCCCTCCAGAAGCAATCTGTTAACAATTCTGTCATTTCTTTTAGACCCGGGTTTCTCACCCTCAACACAACTGACATTTTGGACTGTTTCATTTAATGTTGTGGGGCCGTCTTGAGCATTGCAGGACGTTCAGCAGCATCCCCGGCCTTCCCTCCTAGAGGCCAGTAGCACTTTAACCCCCACCCCAAGTATGACAACCAAAAATGTCTCCAGACATTGTCAAATGTCCCCTGGCGGGTAAAATTACCCTGATTGGGAACCACTGTTATAAATAGAATTTTTTTGGCAAGCAGGAGTGTCTATTTGAGATGTACGTATGGCAAGTTTTTAGGAAGTTCCTTAGGGAGAAGTTTCAAGCTTTCATCTAACAAGTGAGAAGGCTCACAGAAAAGGGACTTGTGGAAGGTCACCCAATGGATTTGTGGTTGGATCCACTAGCTTCTGATCTACTGATATTTCTTTTCTTTTGGGGGGGTGTCTGGCTGATACGGGGATCTGAACCCTTGACCTTGGTGTTGTAACACCACAACCAACTGAGCTAACCGGCCAGCCCGTCTACTGATCTTTCACCTCTTCTTTTTGTGTAATTCTTGTAATTCATACTTGGTAATCGCATATGTGGGTCACAATCACAGCTGTCTTTGTCTCTGGCTCTTGAATTTCAACTCAATATCATTGCCAGCATGAGTGTGATTTCTCCCTGCTAGTCATGCTTGTCCTTGGCCACTAATGACGTGTTGCAAGGTGATGACAGATTCTATTTTACTCAAAGGAAATCTCGTTTTCTTAACTTCTCCTTCCTTCTCCTCATGGGAACTCAAGAAATTCCCAGAAGTTCTTGTGTTTCAAAACTTAGTGTCTTTCTTTTCTTCTACTTCTTCTTGGTTTCTGTCTTCCTAGGGCAATAAACCAGTGATTTCTGGTTCCTTTTTCTTCACTCTTTGTTCTTTTTTTAAAAAAAGATGACCAGTAAGGGGATCTTAACCCTTGCCTTGGTGTTGTCAGCACCACACTCTCCCAAGTGAGCAACCGGCCATCCCTATGTAGGGATCTGAACCCGTGGCCTTGGTGTTGTCGGAGCCACACTCTCCCAAGTGAGCCACAGGCCGGCCGGCACTCTCTGTTCTGATCTATTAACCTATTTTTTCTTTTTTTTTTTTGATCCATTAATCTAAATATCAGCCCTAAATTTCTCATCATCTCTTCCAGAAAGCTCTTGCTTCTTTTCAAATGCCGACCACCATCATCTTTCATCTGGACTAAGGAAATGGTCTTCCAGAAGTCTTCTTGCTTCTGCTCTGACTGCTGTACAGTCCATAACGTTTCTTCTATAAAGAATTTTTTAAAGGATTTCCATTTGTAAAAGTTAAAAGGAATACTCAGGTATAAAATTCAGTTGGTTTGAAAACTGAATTTGTTTCAGTTAGCTTTTATCTTTTAAAAATATAAATCAGACCATGCCACTCCTCTGCTGCAAATCCTCCGATGGCTTTCCATTGCACTCAAAATACAAATTTCTTACCATGACCTACAAGACCTTGTGTCTTGAAAGTCCCCTCTGCTCATACTGGCCTTCTGGTTGTTCTCAGACATTCCAAACTGCCCATCTCTGGGTTTTTGCATTTGCCTTTTCCTCTGCCTGGAATGTTCTTCCTCTATGCTTCTGTGGCTGTCTCCTTCTTATCATTTGGGTTTCATCTCAAAAACCAGTTCTTCAGGGAGGGTTTCATCTTATTAACATAGCCACTCCAGCCTGCACACAAGTCACTCTGGATCTTGTTACACAGTTTCATGATCTTCATAGTATTTTTTATTATTGCAAAATAAATAATCAGGGCCGGCCTGGTGGCGCACTGCTACAGTGTGCCGCTTGGGAGCGCGGCGGCGCTCCCG
>NW_007729722.1:16058-17939 GCF_000696425.1 Galeopterus variegatus
CGGTACGGGCGCGACACTGAGGGTTGCGATCCCGTTGCCGGTCCCGGTCCCAGTCCGGTACGGGCGCGACACTGAGGGTTGCGATCTGTTGCTGGACACGAAAAAAGACAAAAAAAAAAAGGAAATAAATAAATAAATAATCATGTTTGTTAGTTCACTTTTTATTCTTTCTTTCCCTTATCCCCCATCAGAACATGTCTGTTTTCTTCACTGTTATCTCTCTATTCCTCTCAACAACACCCAGTAGTTGTACATAGGTGCCCCCAAAATATTTTGGAATGAATGAATGAATGAGTAAGTGAATGAGTGAAAACTCTACAGAACATATCTCTTTGTGAATTTGGGATCCTTGGAAACCTTCCCTAATAACCCTCACCCCTCCTATTCAAATCCATTTTCCACCCCTGACCCATTTTTATTGTATTACATAATATAGCAGGCAGAGTCATACCCAAAGCACAAAAGTGTTCATTTGGTGACACTGATTTAATAATCCATGCCCTATCTCACTCTGAGTCACTTAGATTTTATAAAATTTCCCAATTTTATAAGATGTCACTAATAGTCCTACCTTTTTTTTTTTTAACCTTAGTCATGAATTCATTTACCTGAGTAACATCATATGATAGTCAAGCCCAAAGCCAAAAGGACCCAAGGAAACAGAATCACTCCACTTACTTGCATGGGGTTAGTATTGCCATCCACATCATCCGGATGTTGTGAGAACAAATGAGATAATATCTGTGAATATTTTAATGTTAATGAGTAACATTCATAGACACACAAAAAATGAAGCTATTGATTTTCTAATATTCCAATATGTCATTTTTATGCCTTTTACTAGTAATTATAGTAAGGAAGGTCAACCTTGGTCATTTCTTATAAATCAAGGAAAATCCAGTTGTTTAATGAATTTACCCAAAGAATCTGACTCAGAATTCTAGAGTATTTAGGAGCTGAGTTAAATTTCAGGAGTTTTCTACATTCTTTACTCTCTGGAGCCTTAATCTGTCCTCATAGAACATAGAAGGTCAGAGAGAGAGGAAGCCCCTTATAAATCACCAGATCCAACCTCCTGTTTTACAGATGACAAAGCAACACTCACAAAGTTATATACCAGAGTCCTTTGAGCTTGTGAGCGGTCGACGCCAGCTTCCCCCGCTTTCACCGCAGGGATTATTCTGTCATGTCCCATTGCTTCTCACGTGATCTTATTCTATTACCCTCCTCTAACTTCCAAAGGTCAGGAGGGAAGGAAAGTAAAATACTGAGATCAAAATCTCACCAACAAAAAACATACAGCTTCGTCCTAATATTTCCAGCTTTTTGTCTGTTGATGAGAAATAACCATTTTTGTTGAAAGTATGCTAATATGCATCTGGAAAGAATTCAGGTCTATATGATCAACATTTTAAAACCCTGGCTAACTTAGACATTAGTTCTCTGGAATGCTCAGCAAACTGGAGCAACAGTGAATCCAGAAGTAGCCTGGGGCAAAAGTTAAAAAAAAAAAAATTAAGAAGTATTTTCAGTAGGAAATATTTGCCCTTAAGTACTCAGCAACAAATGATCACCGCTGAGAAAATCAAAAGACCAAACAAAAGACAACACCAGAAGCAATGGATCAGTCAGTTCTTCTCATGCGGGGGGTGGGGAAGAGAGAGACAAATGCTTATAAAATATCAAGATTTTGAAGAATATAAAGTTAGGAATGTGTATGCTGTGGATCATGGAGAAATATTAATATTAGGTGCTTTCTGTCCTGTTTGTGAATGTGCAGCAATTGTTAAGTGAATTATTTATTTATTTATTTATTTTATTATTTTTTTTTTTTCAAAAGATGACCGGTAAGGGGATCTCAACCCTTGGCTTGGTGTTGTC
>NW_007729722.1:19409-21794 GCF_000696425.1 Galeopterus variegatus
CGCGGCCTTGGTGTTATCAGCACCGCACTCTACCGAGTGAGCCACGGGCCGGCCCCTGTAAGTGAATTTTTTAAAGGATTTCCATTTGTAAAAGTTAAAAGGAATACTCAGGTATAAAATTCAGTGGGTTTGAAAACTGAATTTGTTTCAGTTAGCTGTAGGCATACACCAGTACTTAGGTAATTTCAACACAAATGCACTGAAAGGATATATCAAGAAAGGATAAATTAAGAGGTCTCCATATAGAACTGGCGGCATGATTTCGGTCTAGGACTTCAGAAATCCAATTACCTTCAAGACAAAATACTAGATGATGGTAACCATAGTAGCTTCTATACATTGAATGGCCACTTCTCATCTGTCAATACAGGAGAGATAAGTTTAAAATAAGCCTTTATAATGCCCAAGCAGGGGAAAAATATATCAGCAAAAGTACAGTGAAGCTTTGATAAAATATGAGCACGTTGCCACAGTGTAACTCTCCCTTCTTTTCCATCTCATGCTTTGTCTTACCTCTTTTTATCCTTCCAAAATCTAGCAGTAGTGAAGAGCAGAGAACCCATAAGTAGGTTATTTCAGAAATAAATGGATTCCTTTTTAAATAGAGTCTAAATTAAATGAGATATTTAACTCTACATCTAGTTTTCTTCATCCTGGGATAGTTAAAATGACAAAAAATAAGGCCTGGCAACTGATATGTCAATATATTTTGTATCTTTGAACTTAACATTAACTTTTAAAAATATACAGAATCAAACCCTAAAAAGCACATTCTATGCAATGCTGAGACTCCTGTGAGTGATGTATGTATCTAATGTTTACATTTTTTTTTTAAAGATGACCCGTAATGGGATCTTAACCCTTGACTTGGTGTTGTCAGCACCAGCTCTCCCGAGTGAGCTAACCAGCCATCCTATATGGGATCCGAACCCATGGCCTTGGTGTTATCAGCACCACACTCTCCTGAGTGAGCCACGGGCCAGCCCTAATGTTTACATTTTAAAATAAATCTTCATTGTATGCAGAAAGAAGATAAAGAGCGTTGAAATTTTCTGAACTTGATCCCTTTTTTAATATAAGTAGATCAGCCAACTAAGTCAGAACAGAAACAATCACAATATGATAACATCCAGTTATTATCATACCTNTCTATGCAATGCTGAGACTCCTGTGAGTGATGTATGTATCTAATGTTTACATTTTTTTTTTTTAAAGATGACCCGTAATGGGATCTTAACCCTTGACTTGGTGTTGTCAGCGCCAGCTCTCCCAAGTGAGCTAACCAGCCATCCTATATGGGATCCGAACCCGTGGCCTCGGTGTTATCAGCACCACACTCTCCTGAGTGAGCCACGGGCCAGCCCTAATGTTTACATTTTAAAATAAATCTTCATTGTATGCAGAAAGAAGATAAAGAGCATTGAAATTTTCTGAACTTGATCCCTTTTTTAATATAATAAGTAGATAAGCCAACTAAGTCAGAACAGAAACAATCACAATATGATAACATCCAGTTATTATCATACCTTGGGACAAACAACATAGGTGATTAGTTGGTGGGTTTAACGTATAACCAGTAACTATTATTTCCTTGCCAGTGAAGTATTCTGCAGTTCTTTAATTGAAATTTTAGCTAATCCTAACCTAATTAACACAAACACTACTTTTCCAGATCTCTTGTGCTTTACATTAACAAAGTTGTACAATTATCAGTGTCCTGCCACAGTTCAAGGTGCAAATAAAGATCTGTAACACATCCCCCAAGCACAGTGCTTGTACCCCATCCCCACCCCCACATTCAAGCAATAAGAAGTTCAGAGGTTCAGTCGATCTCCTCCAGGCTCTAACCCCTGTTAGTTTGCCAGAGGTCCCTGGTGCTGACAAGTCTCCTCAGAGGGATTCTTTTACAGCTTGGACCTTCCTTAGTACACAGACGGCAGTTGGGGGAGGCAGGTGCAAATCTATCCAAAGTACAGAATCCCTATAGCAGCTAATCTTCTGGGGTTTATTGTTCCCAAGTAAACAGGGCAAGATCTTTGGGATCTTTCAATCCTTTCTCCCCTGGAAGAGATTTGGGCAAACCAGGACCCCTGCTCAACATTGTGATCAAATCCCCCTGGCAGAGGCACAAGGCCACCGTGTTAATTTCCTAGAGCCATTGTAACAAATTACCACAAACTGAGTGCCTTAGAGCAACAGAGACTTCTCAGATGCGAAAAGTCTGAAATCAAAGTGTCAGCAGGGCCACACTGTCTCCAAAGACTCTAGGAGAGAATCTGTGTCACACTTTTCTTTTAGTTTCTGGTGTTGCTGGCAATCCTTGGCATTCTTGGCTTCTAGATGTATCGCTCCAATCTCTGCTTCTGTGTGCATGTGGTCTTCTCC
>NW_007729722.1:23042-24717 GCF_000696425.1 Galeopterus variegatus
ACTCCACCCAGATAATCCAGAATCATCTCCCTATCTTGAGATCCTACACTTAGTTACATCTACAAAATTCCTTTTTGAGTGTAAGGTTACCTAGTCATGGGTTCCAGGGGACAGGACATGGACATCTTGGGGGGAGGGACAAGAGGTCATTACTCTGCCTACCATACCCATCACCCCTTTTTACTCCCTATTTCCACTTCCTAGGACTGGAGCAGCTATACTTTCAAATTCTCAAATTACTGAAAATTCTCATTTCACCTTCGTGTAGGGGTAATTATCCTACATTCCCTCAATGATGTAGTTTGATATTCTACCTCCACATAAAATGTAATCTGAAGGCTGGCCAGTTAGCTCTATTGGTTAAAGCACAGCATTATAACACCAAGGTTGAGGGTTCAGATCCCTGTACCAGCCAACTGCCAACAAAGTAAATAAGCAAAATAAAATGTAATATGGCTAGACTTACTAAAGAACGGAAAACACTAAAGGAGAGAAAAATAAAATATGATTTCTGTTGATTACATGTGATGGAAATGCATGCGTGTATAGCACCAGGCTTTGCAAGCACATATAGTGAGTAATAAATCCCAGAGGAGATGTTTGTGAATAAAGTTGCTAATTTGAAATGTCCATATATGGGGATCTATCACTTCTTAAAAATTAGTATAAAATCTTCTTTCATTCATTTAGTCCACAGATATTTATTGCCTGTCCACTATGTGCCAGGCACTATGCTAGACACAGAAAATATAGGTGAACGGAAGGGCTGTCCTTTCTTCCCTCAGGAGAGTTCAATCTACTGTCCAGTGGAGGAGACAGACATTTCACATAAACAGACAAATAAATACATAATTGCAAAGTGGTATAAAGGTTCTATGGGAGATAAAGAGAATTGGGGGATTGTGATTAAATGGATGAGGACCCGCACAGGCATTAAAACCAGGAGCACATGTGTACCCAGGGTTGGGGCANCCTATTTCCAAATAAGGTCACATCTACAGGTACTGGAGACTAGGACTTCAATGTGTCTTTTAGGGGGACACAATTCAACGCTCATAGCCACTTATGTTTGAAATGGCTCAAAATAGTGGATACAAAGCCACAAATCTTGTCCCATTCCATCCAAGCCCTCCTCAAATGCCTGATCAAGAAAGCAGTAGGGCAGGCTGGATCCTCACTTCGTCTGCTTCCATGGGCTCTGGCAATTCCACAGGGGAAGGTGATTTCCCAGTACTATGGGTTCGTGGTGGCCTTGCCAGGCCCGAGTTCAAGACATTGTTTGTTTTGTTTTATATTGTATTTGTATTTTTCCTCATATAAGCTCTTTTGTTTCAGATTAACAGCCACATTTTAGGGCACACAACAGCCACAGGAGAGCTAGGACAGATTGGCTCCATGGCCTGTTGTATTACTTTTCCATTTCTGTAATTATCACAAATTCAGTGATTTAAAATAACATGAATGTATTATCTTACAATTCAAATCCAAAATTAATTTCACTGGGCTAGAATTAAGGTGCCGGCAGGACACACTCCTTTTATAGCCTCTAGGGGGCAATCTGTTCCCTTTCATTTTCCAATATCAGGCAGCCACTTGCATTCCTTGGCTAGTGGCCCCTTCCTCCATCTTCACAGCCAACAACAACATACATAACATCTTTAAATCTGTCTGCACC
>NW_007729722.1:26374-26729 GCF_000696425.1 Galeopterus variegatus
TGTGAATCCATCTGTTCCTGGGCTTTTCTTTGTTGGGAGCCTTCTGATAACAGCTTCAATCGCCTTTATTATTATTGGTCTGTTCAGATTTTCTGCATCTTCATGGCTCAGGTTTGGGAGCTTGTGTGTGTCCAGAAATTTATCCATTTCCTCCAGATTTTCAAATTTGTTGGTGTATAGTTGTTTATAGTAGTCTCAAATGATTCCTTGTATCAGATGAATCAGTTGTAATATCACCTTTTTCATTTCTAAGTTTTGTTATTTGAATCTTCTCAGTTCTTTTTTTTGTTAGCCGTGCTAATTGTTTGTCAATTTTATTTATCTTTTCAAAAAACCAACTTTTTGATTCATTGAT
>NW_007729722.1:27819-30469 GCF_000696425.1 Galeopterus variegatus
GATTCTTTGCCTAGATGATCTGTCCAATATTGACAGTGGGGTGTTCAGGTCCCCTATTATGTTGTTGATTTAAGTTCTAAACATTTGCTGCAGTTACTGTTGAGTTTTCATAATATGTATGTAAAGTATACATTACCATATGTTTATTACTTATCCTTTAATACACACTGTATCCTACATGAAAGTTAATTTGAAGAACTTCTAGTTATGTAATGCTTCTAAAACATACAGACTCAGCATTATGGATTGAATGTTTGCATAACCCCAAAATTCTTTTGCTGAAGCCTAAATAACCAATGTAATGATGTTTGGAGATAGGGCCTTTGGGAGGTAATTAAGGTAACAAAGGGGGAGCCCTCATGAATAGTATTAATGCCCTCATAAGAAAAGACACTAGAGAGATGATCCACTCTCTGCTTTTGGCCATATGAGGATATAATGAGAAGACAGCCATCTGCAAACCAGGAAGAGGGCCTCAGCGGGACACTGGATCTGCTGGCACCTTGATCTCGGGCTTTGCAGCCTCCAGAACTGTGAGAAATAAATTGTTGTTTAAGCCTCCCAGTCTATGGCATTCTGTTATAGCAGCCCTAACAAATTTATAGCCTCAGCTACACACATTCATTTCTAGATTAGGTTCATGGGGATGCAGAAAAATTTGAATTCACTTTGGGCTCTGTCTGTGTCTCCAAGTTTGGGTTTTTTCAGAGCACTTAGTCTTTTTGATGGTTCACAACCTAATCAAATGTAAAATGCTCAGTTATGTCCATATTGAGCATAGCAAATGTGAAAGAAAGGACTCATTCTTGGCTTTCATTCCTATTTCTAGGATAACTGCTCCTGAACTCACATGAAAGTCACAACATGACTGGATAGTGCTGTTCTGAACATGAAACTCTATCATGGTCAAGGATACAGAAGGCCTGTGGCTCACTTGGCAGAGCGCGGTGCTGACAACACCAAGTCAAGGGTTAAGATTCCCTTATCCGTCATCTTTTATTTTAAAAAAAGGATACAACAATGCTCAAACCATGGCCAATACTCACTGTGGTGTTTAGGTAAAAGAAATTAATCCCACCTCCTTATTTGTGCCTTGGGCAAATCATTCTCCAAACCTTGGAAGAGTTCACTTTTTTGGAAGTGTTTCTTCATGTGTAGATTTTTTTTTTTAAACTTAGAAAAAGTTTATTTCCTCTTTTTATCAATTTTGAAGATTCATTGATGGAAAATGAGGCAGATCGTAGGTATAACAATACAAAGGCTTTCTCAGACACAACAGAGTGTTCAGTTTGAAGCTGTGCACACAGTAAAGACATTTTGAAAAGTTAATCCCAATCTTTGAAGTACTATACTATTAAAAAGCAAATGTAGAAAGAAGAAAATTAGTAGATTTTGCCCTCTACTGAAGCTATTGTTCTTTTCTGACTTAACTGTTTTTCTACAGTGAAGTCTTAGATGTGGTTAACCAGACACAAACTAACTTCCGAAGAGACTGAATCAGCTTTGAAAAATGTGCTTGAAGCACCAGGCTTTAAATTTTTTCCTTGAGAACACAGAACTTGTGGAGAAGGCCAGTAAATATGCAACCGCAAATGTGAGAAAATGGACATTTACACAGAAGAAAAAGAAGCAAATTTTGAAGAAAAAGACCAGCACCTACAACAAAATAGGCTGGTCTGACATCACCGGAAGAAATCAAAAGGACAATGTTTGAGCACCTCAATCATTTTCACCAGAACTGAACACTTGTTCTAAAGCAATGAATTAAACAGTATCAATGTTTTCTATCATTCAGTGATCTTCTCTGACTTTTTGCAGATGAAGAAAAATTTCAGAAGATTTCCCCAAATAGAACATCAATTTATGATTAATTTTCTGATGGAGATGTTTTGGTAGAATTTCTTTTTTTTGAGTGATGAGACATTTGAAATCCACTATAACCGATTTGAAAGGAGAGACGTTGCCAATTTTACTATTTCTGTGCAGTAGGATTTTTATGATTCTGTCAGACATGTCTTTTTGTTTAAGATTTTCTGAACAATTTGTGTATCTGTTGCTTCATGTAAAGGAAACCTTTCAAAATTCAAATTAATAAAAATATTTTTTATTAGCTATGAGTGAAATAGTTGACAAATCTGGTTATACCATTTATTGAACCTGACTATTGAAAAAAGACTTATTTTAATGAAATCATCAACTAATTTGCCAGAGTTAGGGCTTGAAAACAGAGACCATAATATTGTTATACATTATTGTGACAGGCCAATATATAGATAAAAGGGTTTTTTTTGTTTGTTTGTTTGTTTGTTTTTCACTTTTCAAAAGACTCATTATGGGGCCGGCCCGGTGGCGCACTGCTACAGTGCGCCACTTGGGAGCACGGCGGCGCTCCCGCCGAGGGTTCAGATCCCACATACAGACCGGCCGCTCACTGGCTGAGCGAGGAGCAGGGGCAACACCGAGGGTTGCGATCCCGTTGCCGGTCCCGGTCCGGTACGGGCGCGACACTGAGGGTTGCGATCCGTTGCCGGTCACGAAAAAAGACAAAAAGACAAAAAAAAAAAAAAAAGACTCATTATGGAATTAAAAAGTATTAATCCCACAAAATGAAAAAAATCTATTTTTTCCAAGAGCGGGGCTAATATAATTC
>NW_007729722.1:31467-39211 GCF_000696425.1 Galeopterus variegatus
TGTGAGCAAATTTATGTTTTTAAAAGATAGTTTTTGCTGCAGTGCTGAAAATAGATTGGAGGGGAATAAGAATGAACACGTGGAGTCAAATAAGAAGTTATTTCTTTTTTTTTTTTTTTTGACTGGTAAGGGGATCTCAACCCTTGGCATGGTGTTGTCTGCACCACGCTCAGCCAGTGAGCGCACCGGACATCCCTATATAGGATCCGAACCTGCGGCCTCGGCGCTACCAGCGCTGCAGTCTCCGAGTGAGCCACGGGGTCGGCCCAGAAGTTATTTCAATAAAGTAAATAGGTAACAGCTCTAATTCAGAATAAACTGGTGTCAGGAGAGGTGGAAAAAAGTGGATAGACCTGACGTTCACAGGACAGATTTGCAAACTCTACTTCAGGCAAATCTGCCTGAATTTGCTCATGGATTGAACAAAAGGAGTGAACTAGAGGAGGAGGAACCAAGAAGTCGCAGGTTTCTGGCTTAACCAGTAAGCGTGCGGTGGTGTCATCGGTTGAGATGGGGGAGAAATGAGTTCAGTGAGGAAAACCCTTGTCTCAAGACTCAAAGGCAACATCACAAGATAAAGACAAAATGTAAACTGGCATCTCCATTAAAAAATAAAACATCACTATAAAGAGAAAACCAAGAGAAGATCTAGTCTACATTTTCAGTTTACACATTAGAAAGCTGAGGCCAGAAGAGGAAAGACAAGTGAATGAGTCAGAGCCTGGGTCAGAAGTCACCATCTAGGTGAGATTCTTTGGCTCTAGTACCCCAAATACCGCCTCCAAGTTTGCTTGTTTGTTTGTTTTCGTAATTCTTTCCCTTTAGGAAGGTTTTTAGGCTACGTCTGCTAATAGAGCTATCACTTCACTTCTTCCTCAGGGCATGACGGTGATGCCAGGAAGGTTCTTCCTGCCTTCAGATCTTTCGGGCTTGTCATACTTTGCTCCTGAGAAGCACATGGAACACTGTTAGGAATTAGGAAAGTTTCATCCATCATGCTTTCTCCTCTAAAGTTATTACCCCCAAAGCCGTCCTAGAAGGCTTCTAGGCTCTTAAAGAGAATTTTAGTTATTCAAACTATTCACTCAGACAAATACTGATTCAGTATCTCCTGTTCTGTAAACTATGAACAATTCAAAAGGATGATATTTAATTCTTAGCAACAAGAAGTCTTAAATGTGGTCAGAGAAATCAAGATATAAGAATTGACTAAGTGGCAATGCTGGTCAGGGTCAAGATTTGGCATCAAAATAAGTGGCCAGTACAATAAGGGCCATGACATTTCAGAAAAGGTAGTCACCCACGTGGGCTAGAGCAATCCAAGACTGAGTAGAAACAGATATTGAAGAACAGCTCAGCTTTGAAAAGGAACCAAGGAGGGCAAATTTAAATTTGAACTGAGAAAAACCAATTCATCTCAGGGCCTGGCCAAGTCCATAGAAGGGTCAAGAGTTTTAATGAAGATTGGAATTAATGGAGGCAGAAAAACCATGCTGAGAACAATAACAACTCATCATTATACTTGTATTAGTTCATTTAAGCATCACAACAACAACCTATAAGGAGGTCTCTTCTAGTTCCATTTCACAGATTAAAAAAGTTGAGGCCCAGAGTAGTTATTTAACTTGCCTCAATCACACAGCCAGCACATGGCACTGCTGAGTTTCAAGTCCAGCTACAGAGCCTGTGCTCTTAACCACTACAGCATGTGGCCTCTCACATGAGCACTCGTGGTTTGTAACAGTCAGAGGGAGGGGTATCAAAAAGACCATGATGACATTCTGGAAATAGGGACTAGGGACAAAAATAAATGACTACCAAAAAGGCACAGCAGAGACGGAGTCAGATTGCAAAAGCAAGCAGCCTTAAGAGCCAACTTCAAAATGGTATAGATGAAGATAAACATCAATAACAGGTCTGGAAAGACATAGTGCCTGGCTTGGAGAGGGGGTGGGTTTAAAAGAAAGAAAAAAAAAAGTACCAGGGCAAGGAAATCTGAAGATAAGCCTGCTTGAGGCAGATTTCTGGCAGAAAGCTGGTCTTGCTGACCCTGATTTCACTACCCATGTGGCTACCTCCGCCCTTGCAGCTTAAGTCATGCCAGTCTCCAACAGAAGAATAAATGGAATAAAAGTTGGTAGTACAGACCAAGCATGCACTGCTTAGAGGACACCAAGAACCCATCTTTCTATCCTGCATGACCTGGGGTCGAGGACAATTATGGGAAAACAAGAAACAAGACCGCCTAGATATGTCTGGTCGTGGAGCACTACAGTGCAGGAGCAGTGGCTGAAGTTTAATCTTGGAGGCAACATGGAGCCACTGAAATTTCTTGAGGAGGAAGGAAGAGGACAAAATTGGCCTATCGAGTATCCTCACCTAACTGTGGTCTACAGGTTGGATTACAGAGGGGAAAGAAAGGTGAGAAGGTGTTAAGTTTAAATGCAACCATGGCAAGAATACATGTAACTCTGGATACAGAGGATTCAAGAAAGCAGTTAAAACAATGATTGAACTACAAGTTTCTGGGAGAAATCCATACATACTCTCAGGAATGACTTCTAGCAACTCCGGGAGAGTTTCTTTCAGCAATGTTAGTAGTTTAAAAGGCAGGGAGGGGGTCCTTTGGAACACACTCGACAACATGCTGAAAGATGAGTCCGTTGGAACAGAGGTGAACCATGTAATTTTAGGTATATTCAGTTTCCCCAGAAAACATTCTTTCATCCATGATAAATATAGCTTTAAGCAGTATCCCACATGATTCATGTGGCTGGGACACACCCAGCTAGTTTTTTGTTCTAAGAGACCCATGAATCAACTGCCTTTGTCTCAGAATTGGGACAATTTGCAAGGATCGGCTTAACAGATAATAGATATGCCGGAAGCAAGAGTAGTGATACTGAAAATAAACCATTTCTACTCTGGCATGAAAAAAAAATTAATAATAATCTTTTTCTTTCACTGTATCTTTGAGTACTCTAAATCTTTATAACAGGCTGCCAAGTATATTATAGGTCTTTGATCTTTTTTTTCCCTAACCACTATTTGCAGGGATTTTTTTTTTTAAGTATTTATAGTGAAAACTTAAAAGTAGCTAAAGAAAAAAAATCTTTTCAGTCTTGGGACTTCAGTTCTCAGTTTCTTCACCAGTAGAGTAAGGAAGCTAAACTGGACATTTTCACAGGAACTACATATATATGATTACTTTAAACTTCTCATAAATGTTTTTCTGAGGATGGTCTTCAAAATATCTGGGATTTTTCTATATATACAAAAATGATGCATATTCAGATATTAAATATAAATTTAAAAAGTTACATAATTCACATCTATATTAGTTTTTAGCCAATCACAATTTTTTCATGGATACAATTGAAAAAAATTCAGGATGTTTATAAATATAACAAACTGAATTAGATCAAAGAGCTTTCTTTGGTGGAGCCCTTTTAGCATGTCTGTTTAGCCCTTCCCTCCCATCCCCTCCACCTTTCCTGTGAACTGCTGTCCATTCAGATAATTAAAAGGATGAACCCTAATGTCATATTTCTGTCTCGTGACCCTACCCCATGAGTACAGTTGGTTGGACCACAGAAAGGCATCCGACTCTGGAATTTGGAATTGGAAAAGAGAGAGAAAGAGAGACAGCTGTCTCTTTTCAGGTAGCTAGAAGTGGAACAAATAATGTTGGGAACTTGCAGCAATTGTATTTTTCCATTTGTACATGGAAAGGAAGAAAAGCTAGTCCACAGACAGAGAAGAAAACACATGAAACCAGCTGTACAAAGAAGTAGAGATGTTCAAGTTTTGGTCCAATTTGCTCCTGAGGCTTAGCTGTTTCTCTGTCTTAGATTTTCTCTGGTATGATTATCATAAATTCCTTTTGTTTGCATAAGCTATCTCAAATGGCTCTCTGCTCTGAGTTTGTCTACCGAGAACGGTAACTCTCATGACAAACTGTGCAAGACTGTGTGGACTGCATCTCCCTTAGACTCAGCGGATTGGCTGGGTGTACCGAGCTCCAACTCTGGCGGTTGCTGGGAGACACCTCTGGGACAGCAAGTTCAGAAGAAAACTAGGAGGGGAAGCAACAGTCTTTGATCAAAGCAGCATCTCACACCATTGGACTGACAGGCCATACTCTCTTCTTCCTTCGATTTACCCCCCCAATCTCTGTAGCAGAGAAAAGTAAATCATGTTGGCTGCCCAAAGGTTCTTCTAGAGTCAGAGATCTGACTTTGTGTTTCTCACCATCTCCCAAACTTTCCTCAACATATGCATTGTGAGCTGTGAGCGTTCTCTGGATGGGTCCACTCCACATCGAGGTGCTCAGTTTCTTACCAACAAAGCAAGTAGAGAGGGCACTTGAGCTGATCCTAGCAGCCATCTCATAAGTGTGTCCTCTCCAAAGCTAGGGAGGAATCAGACCTTACTACAGAATGTAGCTTCCTCCTGCAAAGCATAGCACCTCCCTCTCCCCTACTCCCAACCCCCACATGTATCTTAATCCATCATTTAATGGCAGATTAAGGGATGAGCCAGTTTGTCACAATAACAGGGTCCTCCTACTCCAATTAGCCCAAGCCCATACTGGTGAACTGACTCCCTTTGAGGAATTCAGAGCCATGGGGTCATTAAAGATAGTTTGTTTTGTTTCTTAGGTATTCCTCAAGCACTCAGAAAATTTAGTCTCATCGGCAAGCTCTAACAAGACTACATTTGCATTTTGTCTTTCTGAAGATTAATTTGAATCTACCCGAGGAAATTAAAATACACTATTGCACTCTTTTTGAAGTCTCGTCATAGTCTATGGTACAAAATCCACACAGCCCCAAATCAGCAAGGCTTCTGAGAACCTGCCTCATCCCACTCCCCCAATTCTTTCACAGGGTCATGGTCTTGGCCTCAAGATGACTTGGTTTTAACTCTGGTAAGGCATTGCTAATCAAAACATCTGCTTCTGGTGCTGGCAACGTCAATCAATCCTCCCACAAAAGATGGCTAAAGAAGCTGGATAAAATTGTAAAAGATGAAAATCTTGGAAGCATCAAAGAGCTAGAATACTACTAATAAAAAAATTACCAGTTCCAGATACAGAAGGGATAGGAATCCATATAGAAAAGCTTGGCATTTGAGCCACTTTTTTTGTTTTTGATTTTTGTGGGTTTTTTGGCAGCTGGTTAGTATGGGGATTTGAACCCTTGACCGTAGCATCATAACAGCATGCTTTAACCAACCGAGCTAACTAGCCAGCCTCAGGCCACTTTCGAATTGGGTATATTTGCCTATTGAAGAGAGGTGGCCAAGAGGCTGAGCTATACTTTTGGTAACTTCACTGAGCAGGGGGAACAAAAATCAATGTCTAGAGCCAGGCAAGTTTGGAATTCAGTAAACTATCCTTCACTTTGGACCAGTGGCCCAAAGAGTTGCATCCTAGAAGTAAGGGTAATACAGAAGTAAGCTGTTCCTTTCATGAGCTACAAATATGCTAGGTGACTTTAAAAAAATCAAATCTGGAACTTGGATTAATGTCATCATGAATTATTAGTGTCCCCAGGCACTTAACTAAAGTAATTAAAAATCTTTATTGGTGGACAACATATCATTTTAGACTTCAAATGATAATAACATTATCCTTGAAAAGTTATTCACACAAAAAAATGTCTAGAACAAAATCAAAAGTAATCAGGCATATGAGGAGACCAGACACTATGAATGTAAACACGAACAACAAAAGTAGATCCCAGATGCTCCAGATACTGGAATTATTAGATAAAGATATAAACAACTGTGCTTGCTATGTTCAAAGAGATAAAAGTCGAACTTAAAATTGCTAGAAGAAAACAGAAAACAAGTGGCAAATTATCTCAGAACTGAAAATTTTGATAACTAAAATCAAGAATTCAATAAACGAATTTAACAGTATACTAGACACAGCTGAAAAAAGAATTAGTAAAATGGAAGATAGATCACAAGAAATTACCCAGAATATAGCACAAAGACATAAAGATGAAAAAATACGGAACTGGCCAGTTAGTTTACTCAGTTAGAATGTAGTGCTGGTAATACCAAAGTCAAGCATTCATATCCCCAAACCAGCCAGTCACCAAAAAAAAAAATAGGCATTAAAAATACATTGAGAAACTCTTATATGCTTTTCACTGAAATTGTAGAAGAAAAGAAATCAGTAATGGGTCAGAGGCATTATTTAAAACATAATAGCCGAAACTGCTCTGGAACTGATGAAATACCACATTTATCATCAGGCTACTTACTACAAGATTGTTCATAAAAATCAAGGAAGAAACATCAGATGTGGGCATTCATGTATCCTAGCTGCATCCACTTATGAACTCATTCCCATCTGGCTTTCAGTTGTTGGTTCACAGAGGACCAGCGGCTCCTGATGTATCGATTCTTTACTAAAGCAAGATCATTTAAGCTCTGCAGCTCTCTTCCATGACTATGCAGTTCTCAGCCACATAAAATATTCTGCTACTCCCACACACCCTGTGCTTTTAGGGAGCTCCTTGGGGCTATCTCATGACCACCCATCCAGACACACTGCAATCATATTTACTTTATTTCCACTTCATGGTAGTTATGTAGAAATGCTATATTCTGCCTTGCTCCCAGACTTGATTTTGTGGGTCTTTTTGACCTTCATTTCCAAAACCTATTGGTGAGGGGATAGGGTGTCTTTTTCTCTCTATCCTCAGAACTTGGGCTGAGCCCTTATCAAGATTTCAAGTCTTCAATCTCTCCTGCCTCTCTTCTTTCTTCTGGAAATTTTTATCTAGTTGCACATAGGAAAAACTGGTTTAGTTTAATAACATTATTCTTAATTTTCTCTTCTTTGCACAGACCAAGGGATAAACTTTTTGTTTGTTTTTTGTTTTGATGGCTGGCCAGAAAGGGGCTCTGAACCCTTGACCTTGGTGTTATCAGCACCACCATCCAACCAAGTGAGCTATCTTGCCAGCCCTCAAGAGGTGGACATTTGAGTCTTCTGTTAAGTGTTCTTCTGGGTCACTTGTTGCCAGAGGCAATGAATGTCATTGCATTAAACAGGGTACTGTAGATTGGATGTCCCCCCAACCTCATTGAAGCTTAAATCCCCACTGTAAATATTGAGGGTGGGAAATCCTATTACAGTAATTAAAACATAGGGCCTGAAGAGGTGATTAGATTGTAAGACCTTGCCATAATGAATGGATTAATAATGGTGGTCATGGGTGTGGTTTGAAGGGCTTTAAAAGGAAATCACATGAAGAGTCTCTCTCTGCTCCACCGTTTTCTGCCATGTAAGACCCTGCATTGCTATAAAGCCACCACCAAAGAAGACCCTCACCAGTTGTGTTCCCTGGACTTTGGACATCTTAGTCTCTGCAACTGTAAGCAATAAATTTCATTCTCTTATAAATTACCCAGTTTCAGGTATTTTGTTATAAGCAACAGAAACAGGCTAATGCACAGGATAAAGGCAAAGAAATAAGAAAATCAACCTGGGAACAAACTTGAATGGATATCTCAAGATACTATTTTACAACATATGAAGTCACAAGTCCTAAGTCTTTTTTTTTTTTTGACCAGTAAGGGGATCGCAACCCTTGACTTGCTGTCATTCTCACCACGCTCAGCCAGTGAGCACACCAGCCATCCCTATATAGGATCCAAACTCACGGCCTCAGCGCTACCAGCACCGCACTCTCCCAAGTGAGCCACGGGGCCGGCCCCTAAGTCT
>NW_007729722.1:39722-40742 GCF_000696425.1 Galeopterus variegatus
TTGACCAGTAAGGGGATCGCAACCCTTGACTTGCTGTCATTCTCACCACGCTCAGCCAGTGAGCACACCAGCCATCCCTATATAGGATCCAAACTCACGGCCTCAGCGCTACCAGCACCGCACTCTCCCAAGTGAGCCACGGGGCCGGCCCCTAAGTCTTAACTAATATATGTGTGTGCACATGTACAAACACACATAAACACATATTTCCTATTACATATGTATATACGCAAATACACAGACAACATGTGCCTGGGTTTATCACAGCAGGATTTATGATTCACAAAGTTATGTGGATTTTGGCTCAATACCTAAATGGTTTTGATGTTCTGGTTCCTTATTTTAACATATTCTAAAATAGGTATACAATTATGTTATTTTTGGACTTTTTCAGTATTCAAGCTTTTTACTAGTCCTTTACTAGCTCACGTAAATAGCAGGGACTGATTTTGGAATTATTTGTCTAATCCTGTAAGAAATATATTACATAAATGTAACAAACATCATACTGGAGCTCAGCCTGCAGGTCCACCTACCTTAAAAATCCAGAAAACTTAGGAAATAACTTGGGTCTTCTGAAGGAAATGGGGAGAAGGATGTTAGGCTGAGAACCAAGTTTTGGGTCCTCAGATTCAGAACCTTCAGGAGGATAGAAAATGCCTTAGTCTGTGTGGGCTGCTATAATAAAGTATCATAGACTGGGTGGCTTATAAATAATGGAAATCTATTTCTTACAGTTCTGGAAGCTGGGAAGTCCAAGGCCAAGGCACTGGCAGACTGGTTCCTGGTGAGGGTCCACATTCTCACAGATGGCACCTTCTCACTGTATCCTTATATGGTGGAAGAAACTAGCTAGCTCTCTGGGACTTCTTTTATAAGGGCAATAATCCTGTTCATGAGGGCTCCTTCCTCTTGGCCTAATTACCTAAAACCATCACTTCAAGGGTTAGGATTTCAATATATGAATTTCAGGGGAACACAAACATTCAGACCACAGGAGAAGGGTTGACCTAAGTTCAG
>NW_007729722.1:41696-44804 GCF_000696425.1 Galeopterus variegatus
AGGAGGAGAGACCTACAGAGTGCATGAAGGTGGAAGAAGCCATGATGAGAGAAAGAAAAAAACTGCTCTGACCATTTCATGCCGCGGCGGCTTTAAGGCTGGAGCTGCTGAGCACACAGAGCAGGAGCCGGCAGAAGCCATAACTGTGCCCTTCAGATGGAGTTGCTTGGAGGCAGCAGGGGAGAAGAGGGCCTTGGTGGCCCCCAGGCCAGCAGGACTACTAAAAGTGTTCCCGGGGACCCACATAGGAGCAAGGAGCCACAACGACTGAAAAAATGGAGCCACTCACAGGCAGTGAGTCATCACAAGGGAATGCTGCACAGCCCATCCCACAGGAAGTGTTTGCAGGGGAAGCAGTGGGAGAGATGGACCCATCAGGGGAACACTGGGACAAAGCAAGGACAGCTGATCTGCTCCCCCAATCAGTGTAGGACCACTCAGAGGAGTCTGGTCAGGAATATAGAACTGCATGGGGTGCAGTTTGATGAAGAGACTCAGGCCCAGATCAGAGTTTCTACACAACCCAGGTGCACCAACTCTCTGGAGAGCCAGAAGTACCTATAGAGTCATACCTATAACCTGTGCTGCACAAAAAGCCTTCCCTATGGAAACAGCAGCAAAGCAGCAATTTAACTCAACCACAGAGCTTAAGTACTGGTACCCACAGGAAGTGCCCCCACTTAGAAGTAAGCAAAGGACAAAAAGAATAGTTCCAGCTCAGACACACCACCAGTGCCTTGGGGACTGCCATGGGACCCAAGAGATGGAACCCAGGACCGGACCCCCCACCCACCCAGGCACACTGCCAGTGCCAAGGAGCATGCCAAAAACATCACCTGCATGTGGGTGGCCCACCACAGCCAACACAATAACCGTGGCTGCCATGAAAGCAGCTAGACACCACAACCACCATGCAGATGGTCTGCCAGCCACTGGAGTGCATTGACACAAGGAGATCACCAGGAGAGAGAAAAAAGAAGAGGCTGTCTCTTTCCACAAAGCCTAATCCAGAGGGACAGAAGAAGCATCTGCTCTATGATAATATTGGGGGACCTGATCACACCTCTCAGCATTGGACAGATCATCTAGGCAACAAGTCAACAGAGTAACCATTATTCTTTCAGAAGGAGAGAAGAAATTTAGGGTAATTAGAGGGGGGATGGGTGAGATTGGACAAGGGACATAAAGAATAAGTACAATTTGTAACAATATATATGCTAGTAATATTGATTTAATCAACATATCTCAACATTGAACCCCCAAAATATGTATAATCAATTTTGTTTCAATAAAAATTTTTTTAAAAAAGGATTATTTGGCAGTATGGGGACCACAGGCCACATTTGGGGGTCCCACAGAGCCATAGTCACTTAGTGACAGAGCCTGAGTCTAGCTGATAGAGGTAGAACATGCAGAGTAGAAGTCCCTTGTCCTCACAATAGAAACAGTCCAGTGACTGTAGCTTGGTAGCAGTGACAACCAGAAGAGTAACAAGTTCTCCCATAACAAGCTGGGGAAATAAACACCAGCAGCAAAGCAGAACTTGCGCTGGCATTCAGGGAGCAGGCAATGTCTGCAAAGGCACAGCAGTAGCGCTGGCAACCGCAACAGAGAGGCCAGCAGCAGGAGTTGAGTGAGTCACTTGGGGTCTAGGGGAAGGGGAGGGGGCGGGGGAGGAGGGCAGAGGAAAGAGGTTGTGCTCCTGCTGGTAAACATCCCCCAGACGAGCAGAGCCAAACCAGGAAATGCCACCAGAATATCAACCTGTGGTTGCACAGGCCCTACCACAGAGCTTCTACATCAGAATATCTCGGGGTAGAATCCAGAGATGGGCATTTTAAACAAGTTCTTAAGATAATTTCTTAGCAGTACTGTCCATCGATCTGAGCAACTAGGAGCCTTGCCCTAAGCCTTGACTTTTAGGGAGCTCAACACTAGCCTTCTTCCAGCTATGCCCCTCACAGGGCAAGGGGTCCTAGGTGTCAGGGGAACATGCCCAGTGGGACCCCCTGCTCACCTAGTACATAATCCCCTCCCACCTAGACCATGCTTCTGGTGCCCAAGACTCCAGATTCTGCCCAAATGCATGAAGAACGATCCCAGGCCCTGGAACAGACCTGTTGCCCCCAGGTGTGCTCTCCTGCTGGTGGACTATGCGGCATGGCATGCTCCACTCTACAAGCAAGGGTTTGTCAAGAGGCAGCTGCTTGGTGGGCACAGCTTGGACTGCACTTGGGGCTGACCCCAGGTGCTCTCCAAGCCTGTTGCACTGGGACAAGAGCAGCAACAGGGAAAGAAGGGGGCCTCCACCTCCCCACCCTTCATCTGCTCTTGAGCCCCCAGCCCACAGATGTTAGGGACACCTACTGGCCTATCTAGACACTTGGTCATTATTTGAGGCTTTTTTTTTTTTTTTTTCTGGTATGAACTGGTTTGGAAAAACACAATCTGTTTCTCCTCTGCTCTCACAGCACAATTATCAACACAGAAGACCAGCTTCTGTGACGAAAGATGTGGGGATTTCTCCCCACTAGCAAGCAAGCAACCAGTTCCGAAGTGGACACCAGTTTAACAGCAATAGGAATTTCACAAATCTTTAACAAGATCCTCTCCTTCTGCTTTCAGTGTTACCACCTTTTGGGGGGCACACGCAGTCACACACCCTCCTAAACAAGGGCCTCGAGATTTCAAGGGTCAGGCACAAGCAAGCCTAGCGAGTGACCTGCGCACCAACAATTACTTAATCTTTGATTAAAGATTGTTTTTCCATGTGAGCAAGGAGACAGACGCCACAGCTCAAAATGTTTTTCTTCCTTGTAGGGATGATCCATCCACTGAGCCTCATCATCTATGACAAGCTCTGCATTTGTCAATCACAGATGGGCTGAGTGTCATCAGTGTTCCTTTCTGGGTGGAATATTGAGTAATAAAATTTTGGAAGAGATTTAATTATTCACACTGTTGTTAAAGACATGCATGTTGCCCTAAACTTACCATAACACAAGCTCGAGGCATCTGAGTCAGTGCTTGCAACTGCCCTGGGGGAGTAGAGTACCTGTTTCATGTTTTTGCCACAGAAATGTGCCATGGAGGACAAAGAGCAGCAGA
>NW_007729722.1:45580-46937 GCF_000696425.1 Galeopterus variegatus
TAGAGTACCTGTTTCATGTTTTTGCCACAGAAATGTGCCATGGAGGACAAAGAGCAGCAGAGGCAGGAAGCAGTGCCAAGGAGAGAGCTGTGACAAGGAAATTCCAGCTGCCCTCCTGCCCTACTTATAAGGAATAGATATGACTCATTTTTAAGATGCAAACAGATGTTGACTTGGCTGACAAAATCCTATGCAAAACTTAACCTCTCCAGGACCTCTTTTCCTCTGCTGGAAAAATGTTATTATATTTGCACACCTGGATAGCATTTTTAAATACTGGTATGAAAGAATAGGTATCCATATATATACTTTTTTTTTTTTTTGAATGTGCTATTTCTCGTCCTTGAAGCCAGCCTTCTTCTGGAACATATCTATCTACAGAAGACAAACTATACATGAAAAACCTCCACAATCCAGGTTTCAGCTGTGCAGAAGTGTGGTGGCCTGCTACTTAGAGAAACATGAAATTTCCAGATAAGAACACTAATTAGTAAATCCTCATGTGTCCACCAAAACACAGGACTTCAGAGCTTTGGGTTACAATCCTGGCTCTACATTAAGTAGCCATGTGACCTCAGTTTCCTCACATGTGAAATCAAGAGGCTCATCCCTTCAGGCTCCTCCTCTCACTATTGTGTTATGATTCTAGGACTTAAAAAAAATTGAAAATTTATCCTTATCCTCTCCATCATCTGTCTACTATAAGAATAAGCACTAACATGAGATACAAAATTTTGTTATCAGTTTTCTTTCCCTGCAGAGGGAGGAAGGTATCAGAGGGAGGAAGGTATGGCTGTGTCAATATTGGGTCAAGGATAAGATACAACCTGTGATGGAGTTAAAAACAAATCCTTACCTCATTGAGCTGTTGCAGTGATCAAATTAGATCACATCCTTGAGAAGTTTATCATATATTATTAGGCTCTGTAGAAATGTTGTTACTATCACTAACGATAAATGTAAACATAATTTATCCAATAAACATTGGCCAAGCACTTTGCCATATCAGACATTGTGCTAAACATTGAGAAGACACTGGCCCTGTGTTCCCAGGGCTAACAGGAAGTCAAAAGAGCTCAGGTCACATGATGACAATAGTTATCCTTAGGAGGCTGTCTGGTTAGCTCACTCGGCTAAAGCATAATGTTGGGAACACCAAGGTCAAGGGTTTGGATCCCTGCACCGGATAGCTACCAAAAAAAAAGAAAAATACTTTTTACCTTTTCGAAAAGTTTCAGGCTGAATAAAGGAACAATTAAAACTCTTTTTCCCCCTCTATGTTCAAGTACTATGCATTTTTTTTTAAGTGCTCCCTCCCCAAACCGGAAGAAAAATATATTCAAGTTTCTGCAAAACT
>NW_007729722.1:48623-49249 GCF_000696425.1 Galeopterus variegatus
CAAGTCACATGAAAATCAATATTCAAAAGTGAAAGTAGGTTCCCCCCATCTTTCCCTGACGCCTCCTCCTGGCGAGCTCTCTCCAACCTGCTTCCCTCTTCTCTTTTAATCTTGTCCTGTGTGTTCTCTTCCCCCGTGACTGTCATGTTTGCTCGAATTCCACTCTAAGGTAGGAATCTGAACATGGTGCAATAAATTGCCTCACATTTATTTATTTTAAGCATTCATTCCACTTATTTATTTATTTTTTAATTCATTCCATTTAATTTTAACATTTTCGAACATATCAGCTACTGAGTGACCTGCTGGGCACTGCAAGAGGAACAAAGATGAGTCACAAGTGGACCTATCCTGACCAGGGGTGATTTCTGTAACAGTAAGAGCAGAGGAAATATAGTTTCATTTTTATTCATGGGATCAGGGCATGTTTCATTAGAAGTCCTTTGATTTAGCTCTTCACATGTGTTTCCTAAAGAGTTTTAAACACACCGCAGATATGTAGTTATGTTGTCTTTCCTTATCTGGTATCTGACCAGCTTGGTTGTTAAGTTCCACCCTTTGAGACAATGATTCTTCAGCTTCAGCTTAAGTTGTGACAACCTCTGAAGGGCTTACTAAAGCACAGA
>NW_007729722.1:49792-52071 GCF_000696425.1 Galeopterus variegatus
AATGATTCTTCAGCTTCAGCTTAAGTTGTGACAACCTCTGAAGGGCTTACTAAAGCACAGATTGCTGCATCCCAGCCTCTGAGTCTGATTCAGCAAGTCTTGGATGGAACCAGAGAATTTGCATTTCTAACATGTCCTCGATGCTGCTGGTACCACTGCTGGTCACCTCAAGTACTTTGAGAACCACTGCTTCAGGATAATCTGCCAGGTACCTCCTTGCCTGAGAAATGCACACGCTTCACTTGGCTGAAACAATCCATATCCAGTGTTCACAAAACAACCTGTGGGTTTCTGCAAGCAGGAGAGGAAACTCACATTCCAATCTATTCCTATAACTAAGGAAGGGCTCAGTTTTCAAAGGTAAGTTAATTATCAGACCCACTTCATTAGACCCAGTGTCCTTGGGGAACATATCATAACTAACATACGTTCTTGAAGTTATTTGTCATTAGAAACAAAATATTGTATTTCTTGATGTTTTAAACACAAGACCCTAATGACTACAATTGTACTTCTCATAGTCATAATACATATTCAAAATGCTGTCAACTACCTCTTTTATAGCTTTTGGGTTACCTAAATCCAACACTTTCGCTTTATAACTCCTATATTACTTTCCTTTTCTTTCACGTTTTCAACCAACCTTCTCTTTTTTCTATGCTCTGTGTCTACATTATCTCAGAATTATTTTGTTCTTCTAGGCTATTTATCATCTCCAGTCTCTCATTGTCGTGTCTTTAATGATTTCTCAAAGTTCTTACAGAAAGTTAACCATTTTTGTACATCTTAAAACCTTTGCTTTGAAAACAAATGCAAAAAATATATTATTCTTGTGAATACGTGATGTATAACGTTAAGTTCAAAATGGCCGTTTCATGTTTGCTATATATATGCTAAATTTAATTTCAAACAGATTAAATAAAACATGTTGGAAAGGTATGCATTTTGTACACAGCCTCTTTGTACCAGTTGTTGGCTGATGGCAGCAATTATGAGATTAGAGGTGTGGTTTTCAAATGACCACTGAACATACACACATGTCTATTGGCAGAGCCACTCAGGCCTACTGAATATTTGTGAAATGTACTCTAATGTACATAATTCCTCCTACAGAACACATAGTATTGTCCTCTCCCATATCTAGGGATGAGAATTAATTTTTTTTAAGCTTCCTCCACAAAATAATGCAGTAAAAGAGGAGGAAACTGGGACCCTATTGGAGAAATATTTCAATGGGACCGTGGGCTAATGAATGACTCAAAGAGAGCTCTCACATGCATTTTCATTTTTGTTTTTTGTTGTTGCTGCTATTTGGTTTTGTTTTATTTTTTCCATTACTAAAAGAAAGGGGGCACATGAAATAAATTGTTGGTGCCATTTGGCATCTTAGATTAATAAGACTGAATACTACATAATTAATTTCCTTTTTTTCAGAAGAAAAAAGCTTTTCAGAAGACCACTCCTCCTAAGTTACAATAGGAAAATGATAAACATTTACTTTCTCACAAGCAGCTTGTGGGCTAAGGTGGCATTGTTTAAATGTATATGGTCCTTTCTGAGTTTTATAACTTCAAATCATTCCTAGTCACCACACCCTGACACCTCCATTGGTGCCCTGTTAGCCATGTCAGAACTATGCAGACCACGCTCCCCCTACAGTTTTTTGTCACCCCCAAGACTGTTCCCAGCCAATAATGCTCCTAGAAGAGACAGGTGGCATAATGTGCCCTGTTCTGCCCCCCTTGGGGAGTCTCAGAAATACTGGGAAGCAGTGGGGGAAATGAAATGCAGAAAGCAGCAGGGCATGGGGCTCAGGGTTGCAAAGATGCTGACAGTCTTTTCTTTCTCCTTGGAGAGACACTCAGGCTGGATTCATGAAGTCTGACCTCAGTATCAGCTGCCCCGCTTTAAAGTCTCTTTCACTCTCCTGGACCATCTGACCTTTGTCCTGCACCTGAGCTGGACTTGTTCAGCCGATCATTTTCTTGATGGTGAATTCTGTATCAGGGACTCCATCTGAGACATAAAATTTGTCATCTTGTGCTTCCACCTCCAACACATTCACAACCTAACCTCAAATCCACCTGTGTATCTGTGTACACAGACCTGTGTACATCTGAACTCCAACTGTGAACTATACTTAAACACTGTTTATTTTTTCTTTCAGGAAGTTTCTCAATATCCTCTTGGAATCAGTAATTACAATAATATATTCCTTGGGGAGTGGAGTGTCATCTAACTCTGTGTCACTAAAGTATCTAAAACTCAGCTTTGAATCA
>NW_007729722.1:52508-53956 GCF_000696425.1 Galeopterus variegatus
GGGGAGTGGAGTGTCATCTAACTCTGTGTCACTAAAGTATCTAAAACTCAGCTTTGAATCAGAGGTGACTCCTTTCATGACAGCAACTATCATTATAAGAAATATTTTAATTATTGGCATTTCCAGTTTTGGGAAAATCCAAGATCACTCTGTTGAAGCTGATAGAGTTAGTAATACTGGGAATTATGCCCATTAAAAAGGCCAGAATCTGAATTTGACATTTAATAAAAAATTAAAGAGTGGGAAAGTCATGAAACCAAATACAATTGTTTCTATTTTGTGAGACACAGTTCTATTCTCCTACTTCACAAATTTTTTTGACATAATAGAGTTGTAACAGGAAACTCCTTATTTTTTAATGTTTTTCTTGTTGATTTTTAATTCTTTAGGAGCCTCTTTTTTTTTTTTTTTTAATATACAGCAAGCTCTGGTTTGAGCAATTTCCTTCTACAACTGTACCACATGTAAACACTGTGATGTAACAGATTTCATAAACTGAACTTTTCAGTTTAAGAGCTATTTTAATCCTGGTTACATCAATTGTTTGAGTTTTCAAACAATCAATTGTTGAGTTTTCATTGAAGATAAAAGTAGTTTGCTGAATTTTTATGTCTCCCTTATTGGGTAGAAATAGAGTATGTGCAGTTTCCAAATTAGAGAGAGGCTGTTTATCACTCCCCTTTGAGTTCTCTGGTCTTCCAGTGTAATAACAGCTCCTCTTTGGACAAGTATTGGGGTAAAGGTCAGTTATTTCAGATGACAAAATGAGAAAAAGCACTAAAACAATTTCCTAGCAAATGCATCTAAAAGATCATTTGTTATATAGCTTGGGTATCTACAATAATTGAATTTACTAAATCATTTATTTTGGATGGTTACACTTTGACATTATAGGTCATAGCAAAAGGACACACAAGAGCAATAGAATGCCAGTTGCCCAAAGTGCATGTGTATTTTTCTTTCCGTTCTAAATGCTTCCAAATGTTACAGTTGTGTGGGATAAAGCTGGTTGAAGTTTTTTATTTATTTGTTGGTTTGATCTTCTTGGACCTGAAAAGTGACCTTCTCAGGTAAAAAAACACTGTAGCACAGGTTTTCATTCCCATTGTCCTGGGAGAAGAGCATGAGGCCTTTGGTCCAGGTCCTGGTAAGCAGAGGTTTTCCTTGGGATGGAGGTGGCCCAATATGCCTAAAGATTTCAGCTCAAGGGTACCTTTGAAGACTGTGATGCAGAGCCCAAACCAGTGCCTAATGTTTGTGACGGAGGACTTGTTTCATCAGATGACTGATGCTGGAAGTTCCCCTAACTTAGACACTTTAGCACAGTAGTTGTACTTAGGGGAATAATCAGGCAGCATGAAAGTGTAAACTAAAATGTATTATTCCCCTGGAACCCCACGCGAGGTCCGGTCAAGGAACCAGACCAACCAGAACATTCCAGTAGCAAC
>NW_007729722.1:55098-62209 GCF_000696425.1 Galeopterus variegatus
TGCGATCCGTTGCCGGACACGAAAAAAGACAAAAAGGAAAAAAAAAAAAAAAGAGGAAATGCTAGAATTCTTGCTAACAAGTCTTATGGGGGCTAAAATGGCCAATGAAAATAATTTAAAGAAGGAACACCTTTATACCCTAAGTTTGTGCATCAGAACCTACTGTTTATACAATTATTTCCAAATAATTTGTTATTTGTTATTATCTTGTTTTTTCCTTTTGTACAGGTTCATTGGATCTTTTATATTAAACAAATAATTGCATTATTATCAAAGAAGAATTTAAGAAGTTGTAAGTACAACAATGTGGGAAGATCCATTTGCTAGTATCAACTTTTTAATGTTTCTGAGTAAAGATAATTTGGAATTGGCACTTCTATAAAGAAATCTGGCTCAAGCATTTGATGAAAAAAAATTTTTACTCAAAAAAAAAAAATAAGGACAGTAGCAAAAGCATACAGACAAATGGGCAGCTTTATTGGTTAACTATCTATGTATTAAAAACCCCTCTCTGACTCTGCAGCTAAAAATATGAATTAGTGATGATTCATAGGAAAGCTGAAGTAAGTACTTTGCACATAAGGTCAAGTACTCAGAGGGCCATGGTTAATAAAAGAGCCACGTTTACATTATAATTCAGAACATAAATATCTTCTCTGATAAACTTTTAATTAAACTTTTGTAATGTTTGACTTTTCCTTGCCAGACGAATAAAGTCAGCCACTAACCAATCAAGTCAAAAACTTTGGAGTTGGAACAGGATACGGAAAAATAAAAATAGCTTGTCCAATGGCTTTGCCTTTTTAACAAGGCCAGAAAATGGCAGAGTGGGTAAATTTGGTTAAGACTGAAGTGTTTGAAGAGTATGTCACCCAAAACACAGATTTGGCTCAAGTAAGAATATACAAATACACACACACACACACACACACACACACACACACACACACCCCTCAAAAACATCAGGCTTTAAATATCTATAGTTTTTGTGAGCTTTTTTAATATATACATTTAAAAACAGTTCCCATAGAAATGACGAATTTGAAATTCTAATTAGTGGCTAGGGCATCATTTTTATCTCAAACTTTGTTCTTGTTGGGAGTGTGAATGAAAGCACCATGTCTTAGTTTATTTTCTCTGTTAAACTTAGCTAAGATTACTATGAAGGTTAAAGTTTAGGATAATTTGAGTTTCTATTTTAGGCAATGGAAGATACACTTTGATCATCTGTTTTTTATTGAATTTCATTCCCAAGGACCAGCCATTAATGCATTTCTTATTTTCTTAGAGGTTATTTTCCATATTTATCTGGATTATTCAGTGTCTTTGCTTGCCTTGGAGGTAATCTGGGAAAATCCATTGCAAGTGGTCATGAACTACAGGATAAAGAAAAGAGTCAGTCCTTTCAGCGTCCTCCAGTCCATTGCATTTTATTGTTATTAATTTCACATATTCAACTTGAACTCTCTCTTTCCAGCTCCTCTGTCCCACTGCACTCCCATGCCCATATGAAAGATAAAAATATGTGAATGCTATCTTTATCTACTCAGACTTTTAGAGAGTAACAGCAACAGCTTTGAAAAACTTCCAGTATAATTAATGTAACTTGTTACATCATTTAACTGTAGTGACTCACATTTGTGTAATACTTCAAGGCTCACAATTTTTTTCTTACTTGGAACTTACACAGCCCAATAAGATAGACAGACAAGGAATTGCTACTATTCCCATTACATAATGGAAAAAATTGTGCTTCACAGAGACCAAGCGATGTCTAAAGCCAGCTCGCTGTAAGTAGAAGGACTGGTTTGTCTGCTTTTACAAGACTTCTTTGCCTCTTTCCAACTAGTTCTTGGTGACTTTTTATCTATTATGTTTCCAGCATATTCAGTGTTTAAATATTTCTCATATAGTTATAAGTGAAATAGAGAAAAGAATTCAGAGAATTCTCTAGATAGGTTTTGCTGGACGTAAGTACTCATTTGAATCTCTATGAAGATTGCACGTAAGCCTTTACATGATATATCATACAGTACATATCTCACAGCTAAAACTCAAGTACCAATTAATATTCAGAGCAGGAAAAATTAGTAGCCCAAGAAATTGTTCTTAGATTCTATAGTGAAGTCCTGTCATTTTGTGTAAAGACAAAAACTCTTACCTTTATTGATGGCATTAGTGCCCAAGAGTAATTGAAAATACACTTGTCGTTCCACAAATATTTTTAGATTTCACATTTTTGTATTTTATGAGTTCCTTAAAGTCTGATCCCGGGTCTTATTTGCCTTTATATTACTGCACATAAGCACAGTGCCTTAAGCATAATAAACATTCAGTAAATATTTGGTTTATTGTTAAGTGCTTGACAGATACCTGTAAACCACCATAGGTTCTGATTTAAGCTGACTAGTCAATAGTCTCTCGACAACATTCTTAACAAAACCTCATTGTGTTCTTTTTTTTTTTTTTTGATATGTACATAGACACGGCTTACTCTTTAGCAGATTCACCAATAAAAGTTATGTTTGCAATCCTATTTCTAACCATAGCATTAAATTGAGTCTTTAACTTATCAGTCATTACAACTTGATAATAAACATGTGTGTGTGTGTGTGTGTGTGTGTGTGCATGCACACGCAAGGCATGAGGGGTGAAGAAACTATTAGTAGTCATCTGGGCATTTCTGTATCATTTCCTAGCATGACATGACCTTCCTCCATTTTTTTCTACAAAACAATTCCCAGCCAAATATGTCTATTTTAATTTAAGATAAAAAAGATAAAGAAATCTATACTATATATTTAAATATATTAATACTATATTGTATGTAATATTTATAATATAAAACATACTTTAATATATGTATTATATATTTTTATATATTTAAATTATGCATTATATACCACATATACATACATATATCCATATGTATGCATGTGCACATATATTTTTTTTCTATTTCCCAAAAGAAATATAAAAAGAGCCTATTTAAGTGAATCTATTTATTATTATTTCCTTTTATCCCAAGGTTCATAAACATGTACAGATAGTAGGGCAATGTATGTAAACCAAGTATTATCCTTCAGAAAACATTAGATCAATTACGGTTTTTCAAACAAAAGCATCAGAAATCAAACCTGGCGGAGCAATTGGGTTTTGTGATGAAGATGTCAGACAGTGCACAAAATCTACAGGTCGGCTAGAGAACGAAACTCAGAACTAGCCCGGGGCAGGGACAAAGACCACTGGAATTACTTGACTTTCTTTTCAGGCTACTGTTGGTAGGAACCAATGACCAGCAACTGTCATTGCTGTTTTGTCCACAAGTCACTTCGCTCAATGCTCAGAGTCCTAAGAAAGAGAACTCAACTGGCCGAGCCTCAGCCATATGTTCACACCTTCACTATGGGGTTGGGGTGATGACACAGCACTGACCACGTGATCTGAGACTGAGGGATGGGTGGAGTCCGGCATGAAAGTGAGTAGAGCTCCTGGAATTGTGGGAACACCCTGGGTGGCCACAACCCCTGAAATAACTGCTATCCTCCCCTCTTGCTGCCCACATCCTATTTCTTCCTGAATGTCTTCTTCCAAAATGCCCCCATATAACATGCTATAACTTTTTTTGCCAAATACACACTCACCACTTCCCCAAAAGGAGGTAATCTAAATTCTTATTACTTCCTGCACTTGTTTTCAAGTTGAGAATCTCCTGTGAGACATCCATTTCTTCTCTCATTTCATCATGATTCAACCTCACTGTGCAGGAAGTTATGGTTCAAATGAGTAGCGGTCATCCCTATCCTTTATGGGCTGAATTGTATCTCCTCAAAATTTGTGTATTAATGTCCTAACCCCTAGTAATCCAGAATGTGACCTCATTTAAGACAGAGTCTTTATAGACGTAATCAAGTTAGAGTGAAGTCTTCGAGATGGGCCCTAATTCAATTTGACTGGTGTCCTTATAAAAAGGGGGAATGTGGACTCACAGACACAGAGAGAGAAGAGACACAGGGAGACATGGCCATCTCTAAGCCAGAGAAAGAAGTCTGGAACAGATCCTCCCGTCATAGTCCTCAGAAGAAACAGACTCTGCCAACACCTTGACTTGGACTTTAAGCCTTCAGAACTGTGAGACAATAAACCTCTGTTTAAGTCACCTCATTTGTGGTACTTTGTTATAGCACCTCTAGCAAAGTAACATACCATCGGAACACTCTTCACATAATAATAGGGGTTGGAAAGAAGGAAAATAATTAAAATATATAAATATACATATACATATATACATATACATATTCTCCAGGGAATGTCCATCCTATTCTTCCTGGGATAGTTTTTGGAACTTTTTCTTTTTTATTCGCTTGCTTTTAATCAGAACTGGAACCAAAGCAGCAACATAGTTTATGAGAAGTCCAATCTTTTTGGGATCAAGCTCATAAAAATGTCAATCTCTTCTGATTATACTTCCTGGACTGGAGAGATTCCTGATATGAGCAGAACTGTTGATTATTCAAAACTATTGATTTCTCACAACTAGATAGGATTGCCTAGATTTTAAGATGTCCCAATTTATAGTTAGGCCAATTTATAGTCAATAATCATTTNTCTCTAAGCCAGAGAAAGAAGTCTGGAACAGATCCTCCCGTCATAGTCCTCAGAAGAAACAGACTCTGCCAACACCTTGACTTGGACTTTAAGCCTTCAGAACTGTGAGACAATAAACCTCTGTTTAAGTCACCTCATTTGTGGTACTTTGTTATAGCACCTCTAGCAAAGTAACATACCATCGGAACACTCTTCACATAATAATAGGGGTTGGAAAGAAGGAAAATAATTAAAATATATAAATATACATATACATATATACATATACATATTCTCCAGGGAATGTCCATCCTATTCTTCCTGGGATAGTTTTTGGAACTTTTTCTTTTTTATTCGCTTGCTTTTAATCAGAACTGGAACCAAAGCAGCAACATAGTTTATGAGAAGTCCAATCTTTTTGGGATCAAGCTCATAAAAATGTCAATCTCTTCTGATTATACTTCCTGGACTGGAGAGATTCCTGATATGAGCAGAACTGTTGATTATTCAAAACTATTGATTTCTCACAACTAGATAGGATTGCCTAGATTTTAAGATGTCCCAATTTATAGTTAGGCCAATTTATAGTCAATAATCATTTATGAAGCATTAATTAGTGCCATGCCCTGTGCTTGAAACTAGAGAACACAATAGTGTTGCTTCCACCTTCAAAGAACAATCCAGAATAGGAAATAGACAAGTAAATAAATGATTATAATACTTTGAGGTTATGATGAGGCTAAGCAAAGAGTACTATGAGGACACAATGAACAGGCAAATCGGGGAGGGGAATGGTTAGAAAGGGCTTGTAACAGATTCACTGATGACGCCAGAAGCAGATTTAATTTTTCACTATTCACAGCATCAGTGGTGAGTACCTACAACTCAAAACCCAGAGTGATTTCCCAGGCAAGGACACCAGCGACACAACTGCTGGGTGTGATGTTCAATAAGCATTCAGGGAGTAGAACCAAGTTTATGACTGTTTAGCATATGATTAAATAAATACTTGTCAACTCAGTAGCACGGTTTATTCAATATCATTTTGAAACAGGTCCAGAGAGAGTCCGTAGAGGTGCTGGCGGTGGGGGGGCTGTGGAAGCAGGAGGTGAGGGGGGACTTCTTAGGCACAAGGCTCCTCTTCCATTTAAGGTCTGCTTCTCCACCCCTTTGTCCTTTCTGTATGTGAAAGATGTAGCTGGTGTCTCCCTCCAATAGGCTCACAGGTGGGCACAGCCTTGTTGGGCATTTGGGGCACCCTGTCTGAATCTGAGCTCTCTGCTTGGCTTTTAGCTCTGGTCCTGGATTAGCCCACATCCACATGATTTGGGCCGCTCTGTTTCTTCCTTGATCACTTCCACTAGGAACACAGGACAAAAAAGCACTGCCTACTTCCCCATCTCCCCCAACCCCACTCCTACACATAGGCCCCACAAGGCCAGCGTGGCACATCTGATCCCAGAGGGTGCAAAGTGGCCACAGGTCACGTGCAATTGGGACTTTACTTATAATCTCACACTTGAGAAATATGACAATTTCTCAGATACTGCTGTATGTGTGTAAACATAACAACAAGCTAGATTCTACCCCAGTATTTCTAAGAAGAAATTTTAAAACAGGACCATATACAACCACCTATGTCTAGAACAATGTCATGGAGGTAGAAGCTCCCATAAACAGTTTCTTATTGATTTGTTTACACAAACAGTACCCTGCATTGCTTCTGGGCAACATAGCAATGTTATCTACTTGTAGCCTTTTCTGTGCTTAGATTTGGGTAGATAAATTACAAAAAAGCATGGGGGAAGGAAAGTCATTGTGAAATTGTAGTGGGGAAAAGTGCAGGGCTGGACTTGTTCCCTGCAGATTCCTTCCTTGCTGTTTTTCTCTGAGGATTACAAGCAAAAAAAAAAAAAAAAAAAAAGGAATCTGTCACATTAGATGCTTATTTACTCAAGAGCAGAAAAGAACTTTATGTGTATTTATCAAATACTAAATATGTTCCTAGGCGTCATCTATTTATTCATTCACTTATTCATTCATTTACTTAAGCAAGCATGCTGCTCAAAACCTTAGCTATATATTTGATGCTAATTCATGATTTCCATGTTCCAAGAAGAAATCAAGTGGCTTCAGAGAGAGGGAATGACTAATTAAATAACTGTCAGTAATGATTACAGGCATAATTACATGCTTTCTAAAAACTGCTGCACTAGTCCATTTTCTGTTGCTCATAACAGAATACCTGAAACTTGATAATTGATAAAGAAATAAAATTTATTTCTTACAGTGTTGGAGACTTGGAAGTTCATGGTCCAGGGGGCATATCTGGTGAGGGCCTTCTTGCTAGGGGCTCTGTACAGAGTCCCGTGGCAACATGGCATATCACATGGCTGGAATGGCATGAACTAGAGAGCTAGCCTTCTCACTTGCTGTCCTTATAAAGTCATCAGAACCACACACATAACAACCCAATAAAGCATTATCCCGTGAATGGATCAATTCATTCACAAGGGCACAGCCC
>NW_007729722.1:63119-66952 GCF_000696425.1 Galeopterus variegatus
TAAAGAAATAAAATTTATTTCTTACAGTGTTGGAGACTTGGAAGTTCATGGTCCAGGGGGCATATCTGGTGAGGGCCTTCTTGCTAGGGGCTCTGTACAGAGTCCCGTGGCAACATGGCATATCACATGGCTGGAATGGCATGAACTAGAGAGCTAGCCTTCTCACTTGCTGTCCTTATAAAGTCATCAGAACCACACACATAACAACCCAATAAAGCATTATCCCGTGAATGGATCAATTCATTCACAAGGGCACAGCCCCTGCATTCCAATCACCTTTCAAAGGCCCCACTTTCTATCATCATATTGGGGGTTAAGTTCCAACCTGAGCTTGGGAGGACATTCAAACCACAGCAAATGCCATGCAAAATCAGAGCTCAATTTTAAAAGAAACACTATTCATCACATTGAAGATTGGCATTACAGAAACAAGTAAGATAGAAAAGTAGGAAAATTGGCTCTCCTCTTGGACTCAAATTCAACCTGATTTCATGTTCACCAAGGGGTTAATGGAGGTGAGGAGCTCTCAGGGGATAAAATATTTAATATTTTTAATTGAGGTCTCTGCTCAGGTATTAGGATACATACAGGTGATGGTGCACATACTATATGCAGAGTGAAGCAGGCTAAAGAAATCTTCCATCTGGATAAATTAGGAAGAAACAGGCAGGTGCTCATGGCCTAAGAAGGCTACATTTCTAAAACGACGACAGAGTGAACACCACAGACAAGGCCCGTTTCATAACATGAAGTCTGACCCAAACCAAAAAGACTCAGCTCCCCTTTCCATCAGCAACAGCGGAGCAGGAGCCACAGCAGGTACAACAGATCCTTCTGGATCACTTGTCACAGTTCTCTTGATCTGGAAAAAGAGTCAACCTCATAGTTTTGACTGAAGAAACTCTACCCCAGTATTTCTATACATTAAGTTGTAATTTTGCTATCAGCAAGAAGGGACATGACTGCTTTATAGGTAAAAATGACATTTCAAAGTTCACGTGCACACTGGCTGTTAAGGGGGCGGGCTCACAAAAAGATCTGGGATGGAGTCAGATGATACCTGTGTAACATCAAGTCTGACGTAGCTGGCAGACCATAGATAGGCCCCTCAACTTGTCTGAGCCTCAGCTTCCCCCTGTCTATAAGAAATCTTTAAACTAACAGTGGTAAAGATTTCTAGCTGTAGAGTCAAACAGATCTGGACTCTAGACTTGGCCCTACCACTTGTTAGCTGGATATTCTTTAACTATTTAACCTCCCTAAGCCTTAGTTTCTTCATATGTAAAATTGGAATGAAAATAAAAGCACCCTCTTCAAAGGATCTTCCAATGAGAAAGGCACAATGACTGTGAGAATCCAGCCTAATAAATCTACATACAGCACTTAGTGCAGGGCCAGGCTCAGAGTCAGCGAAGAGTCACCACTCCTAGTCCCCCTCCTACCATGCTACCACCACTTTACTACCTTACTAGTGGTCTTACTACACTTTTACTACCACCTGACTTTACTACTAGGATTACCTTATGATGCTACTACTGCCATACCACACTACTACCTTGCTAGATGACTACTACCACACCACATGACTACTACCTTCCTGAACTTTTACTGCCTTACTTCACTACTATTCGTAGCTTATGACATTACTACTACCATACTGCATTACTGCTAACATCCTACATTTCTACTGCTGTCTTGTTGCACTTCTACTATTCCCTTGCTACACGACTACTAGCACTACCTTATGGCACGACTACTATCAAGCTACACGTCCACTGCTACCTTACGAGATTACCACTACCTTACTTAATCTCTACTGCTGTCTTACCACACGTCTACTCCTTTACTACACTATTACTGCTACTATTACCACTATAACCACTCCATTACTATTACACAACCACACTATGTGGAATAGTTTGCTAGGGCTGCCGTAACAAAATACCACAGTCCGGTGGCTTAAACAGAAATTTATTTTCTCACAGTTCTGGAGGCTGGAAGTTTAAGGTCAAGGTGTCAGAAGGTTTGGTGTCTCCTGAGGCCTTTTTCAGATGGCTGCCTTCTCCCTGGGTTCTCGCATGGTATATTAGTGAGGGTTCTCCAGAGAAACAGAACCAATGGGATAAATATATATGTAGAAAGACATTTATTTTAAGAGACCGGCTCAGGCATTTGTGAAGTCTTAGCAAGTCCAAGATCTGATGGTGGAGGCAGCAGACTGGAGCTCAGGTCACTGTTGTAGTTTCAGTCCAAAGACAGTCTTCCAGTGAACCACAAAAAGCCAATGCTGCAAACGAAGTCTGAAGGCAGCTGACTGGCAGAATCCTTCCTGCCTGGGGAGAGGTCAGCCTTCTGGTCTATTGAGCCCTTCAACTGATTGGATGAGGCCCACCCACACTACAGAGGGCAATCTGCTTTTCAAAATCTACATATTGAAATGTAAATCTTATCCAAAAACACCCTCACAGAAGCATTCAGAATAATGTTTCATTAAATATGTGGGCCCCCTGGCCCAGCCAAATTGACACAATCACACATGGTCTTTCTTCTGTGCACATGCATCTTGGTGTCTCTTGGTGTATCCAAATTTCCTCTTAAAATGACACCAGCCAGATTGGATTAGGGCCTACATTAATGGCCTCATTTTAACTTAATAATCTTTTTAAAGGTCTATTTTCAAATTCAATCAATCACATTCTGAGGTACTGGGGTTTAGGGCTTCAGCATGTGAATTTTGGGAGAATACAATGCAGCCCACAACATGATTTCTATTACACTCTAATACCACTACCACCCTACTGCTACTACCACTGCACCACCACTGCTGCTAATTTTGCCACTCATCCTCTTTCTACTACTAATACTTGCATAAAGTTCCTTCCAGCTTCAGTTTCACGTGTTTATACAGAGTAGGTTGCATACAGATGACACCATGAAGCTTCAGATGGCACCGAGATTGAATGCAAGTTCAGCCAGAGTCAGTTCATGGAACTCAGGTTAGATATCTATTGAAGAATATTTCAGGATACAGGAATTTTGGTCGAGGCGGAAGTGCCAAAGTATAAAGAAGTTAGGCCAAGAGAATGAAAAAATTGACAGCCCACCCAAGAGGAGCTTCAGTCTGTCAGTGGTTCCCAGCAGGAGAGTTATTCAGATCCTGGAGCCCAAACATTCTAGGACTAAACTCTAAGCAGCAGTTTTTTGTTGGATGTCATGGGGTTTATCAATCAAATGGCTGGTCTGGTTTTCCTCAACAGTAAGAACCTAAAGAATGTTTACTTTTCATTCCTCTGCTAAACATTAATTATATACCTTTATTTATCAATGTTAAGATACAATAATCCCTAGAAAATAGTTGGTAAAATTGCCAATGAAAGACTAAATGGTGAGTCAGAGTGGAAAATACTCCAGATTTCACACCTCATAGACATTATCAGGACTGCAAATACTGGATTTTGTCACTGTTACTTTATATTTCATGTGAATTAGATTGCACAAAGGCAATAAGATTCCCAAGATGAAGAGTGAGTCATTAAATCTGTGTCTCCCGTCATGCTTCATTCGGTGTCTATTACATCACCTTTGTTCAGGAAATATTTGCTAAGTTTAGTGGAGAGAGGACTCCCCAAATTCTACTGGTGCTAGCTGCACTGCTTCTCCATCTCTTGATCAAAAATATGGACCAAGTTCAGCTGACCTGCTAGCCACAGAACAAAACGAAGTCACAATGTAGACCTGAAGCTTGCAAACCTGTTACACAGTAAGCAGTTCTAGTCAACCCAACAGCCATTTATACAGCCTGTGCTATGTGTAAGGTGCACAGAGCTTCTCAT
>NW_007729722.1:67895-72685 GCF_000696425.1 Galeopterus variegatus
TTCTTTATTAATAATAAAAAGATGTATATGTATGTGTGCATTCATACCACAGAAGTTACTTAGGCTGTCATATTTATCAAATTAATTTAAGCACATAATAAACACAATATCTCTAAAAAACCAGGCTTGAAATTTGTTTATTGTCAATATCTGATATCAAAAGTTCCTGGAGTCTCAAAACTATAGCCCAAATAATTTAAACACACACACACACACAACACACAAACACATACACACAACTATTGCTTATTGCTCCAGAAAATTGATGCCTACTCATGTAGTATCAAATAGAAAATTAAAATGTTCCCCAAAGCAGGCTAAAAGATTAAACATGAGTTATAAAAAAAAAAACCCTCAGAAGTACTGAATATTTGCATCCATACTCAAGATAACTCTAAAACAGGCAACTGATTAAGTAGAAGTACACAATCTGCAGCAGAAACATGCAAGTCTAGAGCCCTCAGCATGCATAAGGTCAGCATGTGAATAGAAATCTAAAGCAGAGGGAGAAAAGCTCTTAAAGAAATAAATGTGTTGTAAACTGCTTATCATCCTGGCTTGTGATATACCATCATTTAATGGCCAGTGACATGACAACCAGCTAGCAATTACTCACTCAGAAAGGAAGTACCTCTTAGATTTGCATGAGCATAATAACTTATGGATATGCATGTATGATAAACATCAAGACCATGGTGGGAAGCCCTTTGTGGGTTCACTTAAAGGAAGAATTTCATCCTTCAGTTGAGTAAGAGCTAAACATAGTTATAAACACGAGTTCTCCTATTCTCCAAAATGGGGCACAGTTCTCTTCTGATAAAGACTAATGGAAAAAGGAATGAGGCTTAGCAACAGCCCCAACCCTGGTTCCTACTCTCCTGAGTCCATTTCAGTCTGAAGCCACATCCCAGGGAAACAGAAGGGAGGGGAGGTGCTATGGTTTCGATGTTTGTCCCCTCCCAAACTCATGTTAAAATTCAATTGCCATTGTAACAGTATAAAGTGGTGGGACCTTTAAGAAGTAATTAGCGTATGAGGTCTCTGCTATCAGGAATGGACTAATGTCGTTATCGTGGGAGTGGGTTTGTTACTGCAGGAGTGGGTTCCTTGTAATAGGACAAGTTCAGCCCCTTTTGTGTCTCTCTTGCTGTCTCTCTGCTCTCCCACCAAGTGATGCCTTCTGCCGTACTACAACGTAGCAAGGCGGCTCTCACCAGATGCTGGCACCTTGATATTGGACTTCCCGGCCTCCAGAAGTGTGAGCCAGTGAATTTCTGTTGATTATAAATTACCAAGTCTGTGATATTCTGTTATAGCAGCACAAAACAGACTAAAACAGGTAGAATAAGGGGGAAAAAATTAGTACAGAATTAATCTAGAGCAAAGATTGGTCCTGGCAAGCCACAGATTTGGTCTGCACTGTTTTCAAATAGAGAAAACTTATATTTAAAATAAATTCAGGTTCTGGGCCGGCCCGGTGGCGCACTGCTACAGTGCGCCGCTTGGGAGCGTGGCGGCGCTCCTGCCGAGGGTTCGGATCCCACGTACAGACCGGCCGCTCACTGGCTGAGCGAGGTGCGGGCGCAACACCGAGGGTTGTGATCCCGTTGCTGGTCACAAAAAAAAAAAAAGACAAAAAGGGAAAAAAGAAAAAAATAAATAAATAAATTCAGGTTCTTAGCTTTAAAAAAAAAAATTGGAAGATCCAAAGTCACTGAGTTCCCATGCTCGTTTCAGTTAGAGTTGAGTAGCTCTTGCTACCTTTTGGTAGGGTAGGTGTTCTCCAGTTCACGGCAATCCTCACCTCCCCCTATTGCTTTTCACCTGGTCCACTGTATTCACGTGTGTTACCTGCCTGACCCTACAGGTGTGCAGACTTAGCACTCCAGGATTAATATGTCTCATAAAAGCATCAGATAAAACTGTCTGAAATTCCATGCATTCACAAAATTTCTATAAGTTTCAGAGCTTTCCTGAAGTTTCAGGTCAGCACCAGGATACATGGCAAGACATGGAAACTTGTCTTATTTATATTTGACTCTCTCATAGTGCACACGGTGCCTGTCACATAAAAGGCACTCGGTAAATGTTAATTGTTACACACTAAGGGTAGAATAGACCATAATCCTCACAGTGTTCAACTGTTTTGGACATCTTTGGTTTACTCACATCCAATCCATGGATCCAGGATTGTCTTAAATTGAAATGGTCCTAGAATTTTAGGGGATAACAGGGGTTATGTTGCCATGGAAGTCAGAAGTCAGGGCACTTATATGGAGGCAAGTTGGTGTACAGTGGGAAAGAACTTGCCTAGGCATTAGGAGTCCTGAATGTACAGATTCCATAAATAAACATTTATTGCTTGTCTACTAAGTGCTAAGTGCTAAGAATACAAATGTGAATACAAGGTCCTTTAAAAAGTTCAGGATTCAGCCGGCCCGGTGGTGCACTGGAGAGTGCGCCGCTTGGGAGTGCGGCAGCGCTCCCGCCGAGGGTTCGGATCCCATGTGGAGACCGGTCCGCTCACTGGTTGAGCGTGGTGCGGGCACAACACCGAGGGTTGTGATCCCGTTGCCAGTCAGTAAAAAAAAAAAAAAAGTTCAGGATTCAAATATAAATAATTTTAGTGAAAGCCATGTGAACTTGGGCATGTCATTTAACCTTTCCAAATTCTGTCTTCTCATCAGCAAAAAAGGGGTGGCCATGTCTGCTTCTTGGGTTTATTTCTTGTGATAGTGAAAAACCACTAAAATAATAAAATTGCACAATTTACAAACTGTAAATCACCAGTAACAAGATGGTAGAATTGGATTCTTCTTGCCTCTGTTTCTTAGGATGCTAATATAATAGATTGTAGCCGAAAATTGGCTGAGAGCCAAAAATGTAGCATGAGACACACCCCACTCCAAATACAAAGAAAAGTATTACAAAGAAAGTATTATAAAGTTTTACAGAGAAATGACCCCTAAGAACCATTTCCATGCCAGCTGGGCTCCCCAAGCAAATGAACGATACAAAAAGGAATCCAAGAGGGAAGAGAGAGATGCTGCATGTCCTGAGTCTCTACCTGCCTACCTGTCAATCCCCCTCATCTCTTTCTCATCTCAAGCCTAGAGAAGGGAGCATAATTCAAAATATGCTTCCTGTAGTTGGAAGTAACAGAGGACTTATGTCTGACTCCCTGTAGAGGCACCTAAGGTACAGAGTGGATGGTCCAGCTGGGGAAATCTAGAAGGTGAGAGAGAGAGCCTGAGTAACCACTTTGATGGTGGATCCAAGAGAAGGCCACTGTGTTGGGATTGCATTACCCACTCCAAGTTTACCTGAGCATGCAATATGGGATGTTCCCTGTTGCTCAGGGTGAGCTACGAGAAAGAATGGCCTCTGTTGTTCCTGGGTCCTGTTGAGTTGGGCCACGTGGAGGTAGTAGAAAAAGGCTGGCTGCATACCCCAGATAGCCAGGGCTGAGCAAGGAGTTGCTAGGGAACACCCAGGTTAGAGATGCATCCATGGAGATAAAATTAACTACAGGAGAGAGGATCTCAGCAAGAAAGAGCTCCTGAAACTGCCACACAGGTGAGAGTCCATTTTTGTTCCATGTCCCTGCAGCCAGGATTTCTAAGGGAGGCCGTCTTTAACCATCTGTCAAGTCAGAGAGCCAAAGCTACCTAGCCAAGTGACAATGGTCCTATCCCTTTATTTCTCCTCTCTTCCCACCCTGCATCTGACCCTAAGAAGGAGGCAAGCAGGAAGCAGGAAGGAAGGAGAAGAGACAAATATGCCTCCTCTCGTATTGCAGGTTTCAGACTAAAGCAGAACTTAGCTATGCAGGAGAGATTTGATATTAAGTAATATCTGGAACTTTGACCTTGCGTGGAACTCAACAGTGTCAAGACTGATGTCTGTATCTTAAAAAATAACTGTAGGACTGTCCTTTACCTTACTGAACAGAAAGGGCATGGGACTAGTCCAGATACCCACAGTCAGATGAAAATTACCTCCCTCCCCCAACTAATAAAGAATAAAGGGAGGGTAAGAAATGTAAAGATGCATTTGATCAAAATCTATACATTGTGCACCATATGTAAGCACCGTGTAAACAGAAATACTTTCCTGAAAAGCAACTTTTAATAGTAACTTGCCTAAGTTGCCATAGTTGGCTTTTTCAACTTCCTTATTTTTAAGACAAAATATGAGTGAAGTCTATTGATAGAATGATAATGGTTATGGATCATGGTGCTGATCCTGAGGTTAAAAGTCAACCGAAGATCCTTAACAACAATTTTATTTTATTTTATTTTTTTGGTGGCTGGCCGGTATGGGGATCCAAACCCTTGACCCTTATCAACAATTTTATTAGGGTGTTTCGTATCCCCCTAGTAATGTTGATTCTGTCTCTCCCCTTGAATTTTAGGGCTTTCTCCAAATTTTGGAAACCTGAGCAGTCACCCTGTTGTGCCTCACGCCTCACTGCTGAAGTTTCTGTGATCTGTCAGTCAAGTGGAATCCTTAGAAGCACCAACTGGCCCCACTTGGCAATGAAATTGAGTGTGGATGGAATAATTATGCCATGCACCTGTGCCTCTCTGTCACCCTTGTGGAGGATACTAACATTTACAAAGCAAATGTATTTCACAGGGCCTAGCTTCCAAGGCCCTGTAGTTTCAGGTATAGACTAATTTTTTAGAATTACACATAGAAATATTAAGCTTGCGAAAGACAAAAAACTTTCCCTGGGCTAAAGTCTCTGTTGTAGATAAAGAATTGTAACACAGCAAAATTGCTGGCTC